>NC_065522.1:8377-16726 GCF_006386435.1 Epinephelus moara | reverse complement strand
ACTAATGTACAATGTGTTTTTACTAGGTGCTGTAGTAGGTAATAGTTACTAGTACTAGTTTTTAGAGACTGATAGTATCTGTCATGAAGTGTCTGTTGTGTGTTACTGCAGTTCAGGACCAATACAAAGTTCCAGTGCTATTTGCATAAATATCTACAATGTATGTTCAGTAAAAGGTAGAAGCTAGACTAGAATGAAATGCTGAATAACTGCCAAATGCATCAATGTATTATTAGGCCTGCCACCGCGACTATTCTTGTTGACTTTTTAGTGTTATGGTAATGTTGGTTATGACTAAACATTAGCAGTAGCGAGCGGATAGCGCTAACATCGGCCAATCAAAAATGCTAATTTTGTTGTGAGCCAATTCTGGCCCGGTGGTAAACACAACATCAAGCGTCAAGCGGGTTGATGGACGGACGGTCAACACTTTAGGTTGAAAAGTAAATTATTGTGCCTTACGTTGTGTCGTGATGGCTCCAACATATATATGTACATGTATATTTGTTTTTTAATTTGCCACTAGACGCGTGTGACAGCTTTTCGGCAGCCGAGCCATGTGAAGGAAAAGCTAGCTAGAAAAAACTTTAGTGCATGCATGGCAAGAGATGGCAAGAAGAATAAACAGGATGACGGTGAGGAAGATAACGGGACTGTGGTCAATGTATGGGGATTTTATTACGTTTGGATTCCTGACTGACTGCTTTGGAAAACGTGGAGTGACGGTAAGTAGTATTTCTTTAGTGGTTTGCATCAGCTGTGATGACTGCTGACTGTATGGTGTGGGATAACATGACTCTCAGGCCCGGATGTTTATATGGGTTGTGGTTCATTTTTAGTTTCGGACAGTAACTTTGGCACATGCACCATGCAGTGTTGCCGTCCCTCTCCTGGCTGCCATCCTCGTCTGGAGCAGCTGCCTCCTCCTCCACAAAATTGTGACTTTCCACCCTCCTCCTCGTCACTGGCTCAAAAGCATAGGCCACTGGATTTGATGATAGATCAATATATCTTTCGGCTTCGTCCTCTGACACCTTTTCATTCGGTAAATTTTCTAAACTACTGCTTCTTCGTCTTCCTCCATCTACAGAAAAGTGTCGTGAAACCAACCAACCACTCCGATGACGTAGGCAGTGACGTAAAATAAAGATGGCGCTGAGCACGGCCCAAAACGTATCGTAAATGCATTTAAAAAGTGGATTTTCTCTCAAATAGGCTGACTTTTCCGACTTTTTATTTCGTCAGTATGTCTTAATAATGCACACATCTCCTATGCTGGTGTCTGTTCTGTTGTTTCATGTCCTCTTTAAAGGCTAACGTTAGCTTTTTACTTCTGGCGATCTTATTTAAGCTTCAAATATGGTATAAAAGGTGTTCATGTGTGAAGATTATCTCGCTGAACGTCAGCCCTGGCACACTCCATTGCTATGCGCAAGGGCGGGGTCCCCCGCCCTCGCGCTTAGCAATCAGCTACAATTTCAAACTTTAACGGTTTGTCATCTTGAACGTGAGATTTGCGCTTAGTTAGCAGCATCGACTAAAGCTCATTTTACCTCTCTTATTCTTTTGACATTTTTGTCATTTTTACCGGTAGCTATGTATGCCCTGGTTCAGTGGTGTGGCGGTAGTGATAATGGCAAACGAAGTGTTGTTAACACAAAGAAGATTCGTAATTTTGATGAAAACAAATTCCTAGACGGAGAAATCACCCGCGGGGATGAGTTCGCTGTGGAATGGGGCACGGAAAGGGCACCAAAAGGCGGCTTTCCCATTTACATGGCAAAAGTACTAAAAATTACAGGTGGGTAACGTTAATGTTAGCTAGAATATAACGTAGCTAATGTTACTTAACGCTAGCTAGTACTTTCGGTCGTGTCCCCAGTTCACAACGAAAAATACATGTGTAACATAACGTTAGCTAGCTAACGTTATGTTACACATTTTTCGGACAGCTTTCTGATCGCCCTAGCGAACTAGCGAACGTTAGCTAGCTAGCTAATGCAGCTGGCACTTACATCAAACTGGACTAAATGCCTAATGTTAGCTAGCTAGCTAGCTAGCCAAAATTAATGTACCTACATTAGCTAGGATAATGTTACTCTACAGAGTTTCATTTTTTAGCATTTTCTGCTGGTGGTGTGCCTCGTTTCAATGGAAAAAAATGTGCCTTGGCTCAAAAAAGGTTGAAAAACACTGTCCTAGAGGATAAGGAAAGGCGCAGTTAACGTAAGGATACAAGGATATCACGTCCATGTAACGTACAGTTTTGTTCGGCGCCGCCGTGTACCTCAGCCTCATGCCGCTCGTCCTACCGCTGTACAAAGCGTAGTGACAAAGGTTGAGGGGTTTTGGCACGCTCGAGAAAATCTCTCAGAGGCGGATGGGATTTTTTTCAACTCTCCCAATCGTGTTCTCTCATCACGTTCACTTTGAGACCGTGGACAGACTCTTAATGTCTGTATTCGTGCCACGGTAGAGGCATACAACTCGTCAAATGGTCTACCCGTCAGAGGGCAGGTTTCGTGGGGCTGAAAGCAGGACGGACAACCATGATAAAAACAACCCAGAAACTCCCACGCCGTTTTCACACCTCGGACCTCGGTGTAACCGTCTACAAAGTAGCGACCAATCTGTTTTTCACCCGCGTTCAATGCGTGCTGAATAAAGACGCCCTACGGTATGCGGCACCCACTCTAACCATTGAATGCTGGCGTTTGAGTAGGCTTTGCAATGTCTTCGATAGTCATCGGGAGATGGAATGGCCAGAGTGTCGGGACGTAGGAAATTTGTGCAAAACACTTTCATGCAGGCCGAAGCGATGGTGGCGCAACTGAAAGGGTCCACGCCCGTTTCATCGATGTAACCTTTTCTGAAAATGCCGCAGGCTTGGGCGAGAATATCCACGTCGTTTTGACAGTAGCGGACGGCTCCTTTTTCAAAATTCAACGTGCTGTGATGCACCGTCTCGTACCACGCTTCAAATTCTTTCTTGCCCTCTTTACTCATTTGTTTGTTGTTTGTTGTTGACGCAGTAGGCCTCTGGCTCGGGGTAAGGGCCTATGTACTTTAAATGATTCTCAGAGCTAAATCGATGGGGGGAAAAAACCCTTGTTTTTATCGGGAAAACCTAGGGCTTTAGGCAGAGCCGACAGACGGCTCGTCAAGAAACTGTGACTATCGATGTATTTGTGTTCATAATTGGCGTTGGTGAAACATACGACTTTGCTTCCCTGCATTATGAGCGCATCCGGCTTCATGTTCAGAGATAGCATGGTGTTCAGCACGATGTAGCTGTCAAATCCTCTAGCGTTGTGAGCGATAAAGACAGATTTTCTGTACGCGGGTCATCTGAAATGCGTAATGAACTGTTTGGCACAATCTACACCCTGAGCATTCCACCTTTTGCTGTCGAGCGTTTTTGTACACACCAGAAAAGGGACGTGCGCTCCTGATGAGTCTACGTACGTCTCAAAATTGAAGAAAATCAATTTCTCGGTATGTTTTGTCTCGGCCGGTAAACGCTGTATGTAACACAGGTGCTCCTCGCTCTCATCTTTTTCTACGGTTACTCCACAGACTTTACATTTAACTTTTGGACACGCGTGTTGTTTACTGTTACCGTTCATAGCAATGTAGTATAGCATGTCGCATTTTTTGCATCTTTTAATCAGCTCGCAATTACTGACGTAATTTTCAGCTACAGGCCTCTTTACGGGCTCTTTGTGTTTGGCTAAACACGACGCGGAATGGCACGTTCTGTTACAGTCAACGCAAACTACGGGTCAGAGCTCTCGCTCGGTACAGGAGGGGTCCGAGCAAACGGAGCAATGACCCTCGCAATGGTGAGACATGACAGAGGTATACCCCGTGTAGCAATACTCGCACACATACGGCGAGCCTAGGAAGGATTTCAGCCTCGTTATGCCGTAGTAGTGTTTTTCAAACAGACACCGTCTTTTGTCTTCTCGGTGAATCGTTCGCAAATTTAGAGAGCATTCGACCGTCGTCGGTTCTGTAGAACACTACAATTTTGCAGTTTGAGACTTTTTCAAATTTCGGTATATCACCGAACGTTACCGTGGTCCGATCGTTCAAGCCCGCCTTACTTTGAATGTCTCTGCCGAGCGCAAACACTTCGCTATCGACGATATCAGGGTAAAGCAGGTGAGCCAAATTAATCGCAAAACAAAGTTGGTTGTCGGGGCCGTTGATCACGACCCGCAGAAAGCGTCGCTTTTTTTTAATAATCTCGCTGTCTAAGGAATCAGACAAGAGTCTTTTTCAACCGCCGCCTCGGGGGTTTTTGACTAGTTGGACGGTGAATACCAAATTACCGTCGGTTTTAACGGCCATGTTAGATTGCAGAATTCGGTCTAGGAAAGACTGTAAATGAGTTAAATCAAACTCCTCTCCGCTCAGGATGGAGGACGCGCCGTGAGGCAGAGTATCGCCTCTCAACTCGAGCTGCACTAAATCTTGTCGTTCGACTTGTGAAAAGACATTTTTCACTGCTTGCGCCATCTCTGTAAACACCCTGATGTAAAATTCACAAAAATCAGCAGTACCTTGATGTAGCTCGGTAATGTTGATGTTGAGCGGATGGCTAGATTTGATGTTGTTAAATCTGCGTTGCGTCACCACCCTCGTTGAGGCGAGTTTTCTCGCCGTATTGTATTTTAATGTTCTAAATTTTCCGAATGAGCGTCTGCTATGTTACCCCCTCGCTGTTGATTCTGAAAGTTGGACGTCGGACGTTGGACATTATTCTAAATGATTTACAGCGTGGTCTATGGCATTAAAGACACCCGTTTTGGTCACTTTGATTATTAAGTTGGGTCTCGGTCGTTTGAGGTCGAGGGTTTGGTGGGTGTTTGATTTAACAAATCTCGACATTGGCTTATGGGGTTAAAACAGCTTACGTATGAATAAGTTCGGTGATAGCAAAATCAATATCTGAGAACGGGTCAGGGATAAAAGAACTGACGGGGCTTTGTTCTCCGATTAAAGAATCTAATTGCGCAGGTACGCTGTTTGAGGGCAAGGGTATGGCGAGTATTTGATTTAACAAGTCTTGACATTGATTAATGGTGTTTAAAATGCTTTGAGAATGATTAAGATCTGCGATAGCCATATTGATGTCTGTGAGTGGGTCAGGGATTTCTTTATCTTCTTGTTCCTCACATAAAGACTGAGTGGGTTCCTGAGCTTCATTTAATACATTCTGGTTTAATTCTTGTATCATCACATCAAGTTTTGAGGGACGGCGGTTGCTTTCATCCATGGTTACAGAAAACAAAAAACAAAATAAAAAAAAACAAATCAAAACAACAACAACAACAACAACAACAACCCAAACTTACACTCAAACACCAAGGTCTAGCACAAAGAGGATCTCGCTCAAGTCCCTTTGCACATTAGCAACGAGAAGATGTAATTCTTCTTTCTCCCTCTGACAGGTTGCACATTTGTAACTATGCAGACATTTTCTGGGTCTTTTTGCTGAAGAGAGAGAGAGAGGATTATTTATTATTCATTATTTTATTCAAATTGTATTCTAAATTAAATAAAAACAAGTAATAAATATGAAATATACGTTTGTTGGTTAGGGGGAACATTTATGAGCCGACGCGTTTCATATCGGACCTATATCGATAATGGTCTAACTTCCTGTTTGTAGCATTGCAGCCTGAAGCCAACACAGATCCTGCGTTTTATTTCTGAAAAAAGAAAATAAAAGGTTTTGACTCACCAGTTTTACAAGTGTTGAGAGAAACACTCGGTCGACTGTCGCTGTTGCTGCTGCCGGTGCTACCGCCGGCTGTACAACGCCTCTTCCTCTCGACCACAGAAGACTGTGGCGGTTGTGTAGGAGGACGTGTAACCTCGTTGGGATGCTCCGGAGCAGCGTCGACCTCTGTCAGAGTTGCGGAGTCCATGCAGTTTATCATACAGTGGCAACAACCCCATATTGGTTGCCTTGCAAGACCAAAAACATGGTGGTGTTGGCATTTATAGTGCAGACAGTCTGATGCTCTTAAGTACCAGCTGTCAATCTAGAATGTTTAGTCTATGAGTGTGTGACTTACAACATAATCATAGCAGTGATTTACAGACCTCCATCATATCCCATGTCTTTGTTCAAAGAACATTTGGGGAAGTTACTTGGTTGGCTAGATCCACTAAGTAACACAACTGCCATCATGGGAGATTTCATTGATGACATTTGTAAATCATCATCAATATGCAGGTATATAACAGATAAAGGGTATGTTCAGGTTGTGAAACTACCCCCTACAGAAAAAGACACATTAATTGATCATGTTTATGTGAAAACAGCACTTTATGATGTAGAATCAGTAGTGCTGCCAACATATTTCAGTGATCACGAGGGCATCGTATGTTATTTTACATGTAGAACTTTACAAAAAGACAAAGATAACTTCAGACTTGTAACAACTCACGCTCTCACAATCTGTTTGTTATCGCCTCTCCAAATATGGCACCGTCCTATGGCGACTTGGTGTGGCTCACGCTGTGTGTCTGCTTTTTTTGCTGTGTGTTTGAGAGTGGAAAGTGTGCACTGTGCGATCAAATGTGATCGGTTGGACTTATTACAGATCCGTGAGAGTATGCTGGACTTCAAACCAGGACTGTTATACTCAGGCCTGGAATTTTGTCATTTTAGGGGTAAGGCCACTTGGCCTTTCATGTTGTCAATTTTTTGAGGGCACAAAGGCCAAAAAGCCAGGGCAGCAAGGCCATAAAATAAAACAATGATTTTAAGTCCATTCATAATGAATTTAAGGACTAAATGTGAAATGAATAAATAAAACAAGCTCAAGTAATTATAATGAGTATAATTAGTAATAATGAGATTATGTATATGCACGTTTTGGCTCCCAAGAGGGCACTTTAACGCACGTTTTTCAACAATTGGGCCACGAGGGGGGGCAACCGCAGTCGTTTATCAGCCAGGTCTCCGTAACACATATGACAGAGCAGTCAGTGTAGTCTCTCTTTGAAGCAATTAACATGGCCAGCTTGTCCACTTTGTTTGCCAAAGAGTGAGAGTATCATACTGGGTAGCGGTGTGCGGTGACACCACCGCCTCTGTCGTACCACGAAGCTGGCTCTTCTCCCTCTTCTCCTTCGTCTCCTGTGCTGCATGTAGGCGGACGCTGCAGCTCCATCCCGCTCGTCGGTAACAAAGTCCTTAGAGGAGTATAACCAGGGCAATTTCATGAGGGCTATGAGAGCCATTTGCAGTTTTCTCCTCTGCCTCTTTCCTGTCAACACGGCTTTGACACCTGCGTCTTTTGAGAAAAGAAAAAAAATGCGATGACATTCTGGATTCTTATTGAGCAACATCCAATGAGACAATGCGTAGCCTTACATCACCAGTGGTGGGTTTGATTCGAGCCTGGCATGAACCGCTCGGATGGGCTATAACGACAGTTTGACACCAATCTATCACCGGCCAACCAGAACACTTCATCAAACGCCCGGGCAGGGATTGGTACTAAGACTGGTAAATTTAATCAGCACCGTAATAATGGCTCTGCCATTATCGGCGTTACTTTTTAAAGTTTCGGTTTCATGTATCATCATTCTGCAGCAGAGAGGCCGCGGTGCAGATGCAGGGAATATAACTTCAAGATTACTCTAGTTAACGAAAACTACGCTTGTTACTGTGAATGAGTGCCATAAAACCTCTGCCAGCTAAGCCAATACTTTATCAATACATGTGATCAGCATGTAGAACATGTCCACAGTCTCTCATTCGCGCTCGTGGTGCTAACAGCAAAGTGTTCAAGACAAAGACAAACTAAATGAAAGCTGTCTGTATGTAGGCTAACACTTTATCTATATTAGATACTGTTAATGTCAATTATTATGCTGTGCATTGATAGGTCTTTTTTATTCTGTTTCTGCATTATGTTGAGGAGCCATGCCATATGTATGCAAAAAAAAGTGGATCGGTTGCTCGCTGCTAAAAATGTGTCCCATCGACATTATCTGGTTTTAAAATGCAGCCCAGTTGAAACAGTAATTGAATAGCCCTGTTGTTGTTTGTTTGTTAGCTATCTAAGAACACATAAAAAATAATTGTAAGCCAGTCTTGTTCAGTGAATCAGTTTATCATGTACACTCAAAAAATATTTAGGCCTTAAATTTAAGATTGTTCACTTGTAAATACATACACCTGGTTGTTCTATATTTAAAAACACATTGGGTTTATGAGTGCACATAATTACATTATCACATATATACATATACATATATATATATATACATATATATATGTATACATATATATATACACATATATATATATATATATATATATGT
>NC_065522.1:0-7854 GCF_006386435.1 Epinephelus moara | reverse complement strand
TATGACAAAAAATATTAACTATTATGATATTCTAAATTATGGTGATGCACCTGTATGTTGTATGTTGTACACTAGATTTGATTGAGGTGGGTATTTGATATATAATGCACTGGGCAATAAGAGCATCCCTCTATCTATCTGAACAATATTCAGTGGCTTGAAGCCTTAAACCACATCAAATAATGTTGTAACATTATGCAGCGCTTTATTCACTTATTTGAAGAGTACATGACCTCACATGTTTGTGTCATCTACTATTTATTTGTTGTTGTTGCATTACTCTTGATAGCCCAGAATTTGACAGGGAGGACAGTATGAAGAACGGAGAGAACGGGGCGGAGAACCATGAGGAGAACCGAGTGCACAGAGGAGAAGAATGAATCCAGAGAGGTAGAGCCCTGCGCTGGAGCCCGAGGCCCGAGGCCAGAGGGGCCCGACAGCCCGAGGGCCGGGCCAATTACCACATCATTACCTCGGACACGGGCCGGGCTCTGGCTTTTTTTTTTTTAACCTGCCAATTAGAGAGGTGTGTGTTTGTGTTTAACCAATTTAAACGGCAACACTTGAACGCAGCAGCCGCTGTGCCTCTCCCTCTCCACTGCACGTCACTCATCATATTTTACTGATCCCATTCGCGCGTCCAGCCCACAGGTCCCGCCACAAACATGGACAGCATAAAGAAAAAGATTGAAGATGGTGAACTTAAGACGGTGAGCAACACCAAGGTCACCAAGCTCAGTATTAGACAAAGTTTAAACTTGTTACAACCCTTCAAGATGAGCCAACCGGGTTTGTTCAGTGCAGTCTCTTCAAAAAACAAAATAATCAATTACACAACCCCAAAAATGCTTCAAACACTTTTCTAAATAATCTTAATATTGACAGGAAATGAAATATACCCACTTATGCCATTAAAAGTGCTTAGATAAGGTCAAAGGTCTATAACTGCACATATGTGTATAGACTTATCTGGGTATATTTCGTTTCCTTTCAATATTAAGATTATTTAGAAAAGTGTTTGAAGCATTTTTGGGGTTGTTTAATTGATTATTTTGTGTTTTTTAAGTGACTGTGCGCGATGCATCTGCAACAGTGCGCAGCAACAGTTGACAATTCTCATTAAATAGAAGAAAGCATCCAGAGCGGACCAGCACAGACAGGAGGAGAGAGAGCACAGACAGCATATATATTATATTTTCATAATCATATATATTCTGCAGCTGGGCCAGATCCCACCCTGACTCTCTTGTGGTGGTGTTGGGGGATTTTAATCATGTCAGCTTGAGAAAAGCTTTGCCCAGGTACAGAGAACAAATGTTTACAGCTACCAGGGGTGAGAAAACACTTGACCAGTGTTACTGTGTTATTCCGGGGGCCTTTCACACTGTACTGAGAGCACCCCTGGGCAATTCTGAATACAACAAAGTTTTTCTTATCCCAAAATACGGGCAGAGACTGAAAGCAATCAAACCCTGCAGGAGGACTGTCAGACAATGGTCCCCCCAAGTGATGGATATGTTGAGTGACTGTTTTGCTACAGCTGACTGGTCTATTCTGAGGGAACCAAATGAGGATATGAACACCCTCACTGATGTGGTTACATCATACATTAAATTTGTTGAAGATGTGTGTGTTCCATCCAAATCTGTAATGGTTTACAGTAACAACAAGCCATGGTTCAGCAGAGACATTAAAGCACTGTGGAGGGAGAAAGATGCAGCTTTTAAATCTGGAGATAAGGACCTCGATAGGGCTGCTAAATATAAATTCAGAAAGGCACTAAAGAAAGCCAAAATAGACTATAAAGAGAAGCTAGAAAACAAGCTCAGCTCTAGGAACAGCAGAGAGCTATGGCAGGGCATCCAGTCAATAACTCAGATGAAGCATGTTTCTTTTGATACTGATCCTAACCTGCCTGATGAGTTGAACAACTTCTACTGCAGATTTGAAACCAAAAACAACTCACAACCTTTCACTGTTAATGAATCTGAGCCTACTGCTCCCCCATTCACAATCAGAGAGCATGAGGTAAGGAACTTATTGCGCAGGCAAAACAGCAGAAAGGCAGCTGGCCCTGATCAGATATCACCTGCTTGCCTCAAATACTGTGCATATGAACTGGCCCCTATTTTAACGGATATTTTTAACCGCTCCCTTGCTCAACAAATGGTTCCAGCATGTTTTAAATCAGCTGTGATTGTACCTGTGCCTAAGAAATCCAACCCAAGCTGTCTGAACAACTATAGTCCTGTAGCCTTAACATCAGTCATCATGAAAGTATTTGAACGCTTGCTTTGTAACCACCTCTCCAGTGTCACTCTAGAACCATATCAGTTTGCATATAGAGCTAACAGTTCTGTTGATACTGTGTCATTGTGCCTGCACTCCATTCTGCAACATCTAGAGGGTCCTGGCAATTATGCAAGACTTCTTTTTGTCGATTTCAGTTCAGCTTTTAATACTATTTTGCCATCCAGACTCTATGTCAAGCTTCTTCACATGGGAGTTGAACAATCATTGTGTCAGTGGGTACTGGACTTTTTGACAGACAGGGTTCAGGTGGTTAAGTGCAAAAACACTATAGTAGTGAGTTTAATCACAAGGAATAATGAATCAATGTACAGGACTCAAATTTCATCTCTGGTGGACTGGTGCAGTGCAAACAACCTGTAACTGAATGTTTTAAAGACCAAGGAAGTCATTGTGGACTTTCGCAGTAGACACAAAGATCACCTACCCTTGGCCATCAACAACACAGAAGTGCAGAGAGTGGACAGCTACAAATTACTAGGGCCTCTAGTTTCCCTGACCGGGTGCACCTACGCGTTGCCAACTGGGTGTGGCCAGGCGGATTTTGCAAGTTTGGCACACCTCCGTCCCTCCACAAGTCGGAAAGAGGGAGGAGAGAAGGCGTGGAGTAGGTTTTACACAGCCGATTCACATCACATCAATCAAATGAGCCCCTCTCCTCGCCCTTAAATGCGCTGTGAGAAGGCATAATGAGAGTTTACTCAATTCGCCATGGCAGAAGAGAGCAGCAGCGTCAGACGGCCAAACTCCTCCCAGGAGGAAACTGATGCTTTGGTCCGGGAGGTCCAAGCTCGCAGTGTCCGAAAATACGGAACTGCGAGCAGACCTCTGTGGGCTTATGATGCAAAAGTAGCCTGGGAGGAGGTCACCACAATTGTAAATCAATGTTGTGTTTCTCCTGTGTGCGCGCGCTCTCTCTCTTTCTCTCTCGCAGTCTCACTCTGTTTCTTTTCTTTTGACTTTTCTAAGATGACAGATGCTGAATATATACTCCCTATCTGATGCTATTTGTGGTTGGCTGAGAGGGATGTGAACACATTAGTTTGCTGCTGTGTTAATCAAATCAGGTTGGGTTTCCATTACGCGTGCCAAACGGTGCCATATCCTTTGATCTGACATCAGATGTGACGGGACAGTTGATATAGAGATACATTTATGTGCTGATTGCAGATAGTTGCATTGAATAGTGGTTTTTGTGGGTATTTATTGCATTGTTAATGTGCCTGATATTCTGGAAACCTGTCTGTGAGGTTTTGGTGACGTGTGCACACTGTCCGCCGGTCAGCCAAACTTCGGCTTACACCAGCTGAGCTCAGCCTGCGCTGACAGTACACCTGGTTTCAGCTGGCGAGCTTTTAGCACACCTTCGGCGAAGCCTTTTGGCACGAAACTGTCACCGCGGCAAGCTGGATCTGTCGACAGCTCCCCCTGCTGCGCCACCACACCCATCTCAGCGCACCTCGGTCTGCCAAACTACCAAACTGAGCGCGCCTTGGGCTCTGCGTGGGGTTTGCCACCCTGCGCCAACCTGCGCTGCGCCGGGAAACTAGAGGCCTAGGTGTTAACATGTCATCCTCCTTGAAATGGAAGGATTGCTACAGTTTTATCAGGCAGCTGTTGAGCGCATCCTTACCTTTGCCATAACTGTCTGGTTTGGGAGTGTGTCTGCAGAGGAGGAGAGGCAGCTGAACAAGGTGGTGCGCACTATCACAGAAATCTATAAGGCCAGGCTGCACAAGAAGAGCCTTATGATTTCAAATGACCCTTCCCACCCAGCTAACTGCCTTTTATACTTTCTCCCCTCACAAAAAAGACTCATCAAGACAAGAACAACCAGATTCCAGGACAATTCCCTTGGAATTGTCCTGGAATCTGGTTGTTCTTAAGCAACACAATCTCAACTGTTTTATGTGCAATGACTTTATTTTTATTTTTTTACTCATTTTTATTGTGCACTTTATACTTTATTTGATGCTAATCCCTCTAGTGCCTTAGTATTATTTTAGTATTTATGCCCTTTTATGGTCTGGATTTTATCTTATTTTTATGTATTTATTTTATTGTTGGGTGTGTTTCTTTGTTAGTGCGTGAAGCTCCACTGAAACAAATTCCTATCGACATGTCGACATGGCAATAAAGTATTGAATCTGACATTTGATCTTGACTCTTTTGTATTCTTTGTTTTCCCTATAAAAAAACAAATAACCCAAAAAAAGTGTAAAAAGAAAACAGAAAAAGGTTTATTTTCCTGCATTACAGCAGCATTTATAACTAAAATATGTATCAAACATTAATCTGATATAACACTTACTCAAAACTTCTGTACTTGTAAAAGAATCCACATTTGGTAAACAAAATCTAGTACAATAATTTAACAATATTAAGTGCTGATACTCAAAAGCTGTTGCTAATGCAGGTTTTGCTTTCCCTCTCATGTAGCTTCAAAAAGCAAAAGGCATTGGTAATGGTTGACTGGGATGGGGTTCGATTCCCTGCGGTGTCCTGCTTATTGTTTTGGCATTTACATGAAAGCCCATATTATTTTCATTCAAGTAATAGTCTAACAGCTTTCACTAACTTTCCTAACACTAAGTATTTTTAACTCGGTACATTAGAACTAATAACTGACTAACCTTCGTGACATCGGTTTCTTTTCCTGCATTGCAACAGCCTTTATAAGTAACTCAAGTATTAACAAGCATGTGTCACATTATGCGTTTTCAGCACCAGAAAAGCGTTTCGAGACGATGTTGTAAGTTACGCTGTTGCTTTTGATCAGAAGCACTTAAGAAACAAGTTTCCAAGCCAGAAACATGTGTTTTGGAGAATTCTCGATTAGCATGCCAGTTTCCTATAGTTTCCCTCAGTAGGTGGTCAGAAAACAGAATCATGTCAGATTTGGTGTTTTCAGCACCAGACAAGCGTGTTGAGAGGATGTTGCAAGTTACGCTGTTGCTTTTGATCGGAAGCACTTAGAAACAAGTTTCCAAGCCAGAAACGTGTATTGGAGAATTCTTTAGCAGCAAGGCAGTTTCCTATAGTTTCCCTCGCTAGTTGGTCAGAAAACAGCATAATGTCACATTTGGCGTTTTCACCCCGAGAAAAGCATTTTGAGAGCGTGTTGTAAGTTATGCTGTTACTTTTGATCAGAAGCACTCAGAAACAAGTTTCCAAGCCAGAAACGTGGTTTGGACAATTCTATAGTATCAATGCAGTCTCCTCTGGTTTCCCTCAGTAGTTGGTCAGAAAACAGCATCATGTCAGATTTGATGTTTTCAGCCCGAGAAAAGCATTTTGAGAGCATGTTGTAACTTAGGCTGTTAGTTTCGATCAGAAGCACTCAGAAACAAGTTTTCAAGCCAGAAACATGTGGTTGGGAGAATTCTTTAGCAGAAAGGCAGTTTCCTATAGTTTCCCTCACTAGTTGGTCAGAAAACAGCATCATGTCACATTTGACGTTTTCACCCCGATAAAAGCATTTTGAGAGCGTGTTGTAAGTTATGCTGTTACTTTTGACCAGAAGCACTCAGAAACAAGTTTCCAAGCCAGAAACATGTGGTATGGTGACATCTATAGGAGCAAGGCAGTTTTCTGACCAACTACTGAGGAAAACCACAGGAAAGAGCATCATGTCACTTTTAGCGTTTTCAGGCCCCGAAAAGCATTTTTGAGAGTATGTTGTAACACAGGCCGTTACTTTTGACCAGAAGCACTCAGAAACAAGTTTCCAAGCGAGAAACATGTGGTTTGGTGAATTCAATAGTAGCAAGGCAGTTTCCTGTGGTTTCCCTCAGTAATTCGTCAGAAAACAGCATCATGTCACTTTTAGCGTTTTCAGGCCCCGAAAAGCATTTTGGAGAGCATGTTGTAACTTAGGCTGTTACTTTTGACCAGAAGCACTCAGAAACAAGTTTCCAAGCCAGAAACATGTGGTATGGTGAATTCTATAGTAGCAAGGCAGTGTTCTGACCAACTACTGAGGAAAATCACAGGAAAGAGCATCATGTCACTTTTAGCGTTTTCAGGCCCTGAAAAGCATTTTTGAGAGTATGTTGTAACACAGGCTGTTACTTTTGATCAGAAGCACTCAGAAACAAGTTTCCAAGCCAGAAACGTGGTTTGGAGAATTCTATAGTATCATGCAGTCTCCTCTGGTTTCCCTCAGTAGTTGGTCAGAAAACAGCATCATGTCAGATTTGGTGTTTTCAGCCCGAGAAAAGCATTTTGAGAGCATGTTGTAACTTAGGCTGTTAGTTTCGATCAGAAGCACTCAGAAACAAGTTTCCAAGCCAGAAACATGTGGTTGGGAGAATTCTTTAGCAGAAAGGCAGTTTCCTATAGTTTCCCTCGCTAGTTGGTTAGAAAACAGCATCATGTCACTTTTAGCGTTTTCACCCCGAGAAAAGCATTTTGAGAGCATGTTGTAACTTTGGCTGTTACTTTTGACAAGAAGCACTCAGAAACAAGTTTACAAGCCGGAAACATGTGGTATGGTAAATTCTATAGTATCAATGCAATCTCCTCTGGTTTCTCTCAGAAGCTGGTAAGAAAACAGCATCATGTCACATTTGGCGTTTTCACCCCGAGAAAAGCATTTTGAGAGCGTGTTGTAAGTTATGCTGTTACTTTTGATCAGAAGGACTCAGAAACAAGTTTCCAAGCCAGAAATATTTGGTTTGGAGAATTCTATAGGAGCAAGGCAGTTTCCTGTGGTTTGCCTCAGATGTCGGTAAGAAAACAGCATCATGTCACATTTGCCGTTTTCAGGCCCCGAAAAGCATTTTGAGCACATGTTGTAACTTAGGCTGTTACTTTTCACCAGAATCACTCAGAAACAAGTTTCCAAGCCGGAAACATGTGGTATGGTGAATTCTATAGGAGCAAAGCAGTTTCCTGTGGTTTGTTTCAGAAGTTGGTGTCACTTTAAGCGTTTTCAGGCCCCAAAAAGCATTTTGAGAATGTTGTAACTTAGGCTGTTTCTTTTGACCAGAAGCACTCAGAAACAAGTTTCCAAGCCATGTGGTTTGGTGAATTCTATAGTAGCAAGGCAGTTTTCTGACCAACTACTGAGGGAAACCACAGGAAAGAGCATCCTGTCACTTTTAGCGTTTGCAGGCCCCGAAAAACGTTTTGGAGAGTATGTTGTAACACAGGCTGTTACTTTTGACCAGAAGCACTCAGAAACAAGTTTCACAGCCAGAAACATGGGTTACGGGAATTCTATAGTAGCACGCCAGTTTCTTATAGCTTCCCTTGGTAGTTGGTCAGAACATAGCATAATGTCACATTTGGCAACGGAACAAAGTCGCTCAAAACGGGAAAAAGTAGCACAAAACAGGATAAAGTAGCCCAAAACAGGACAAAGTAACCCAAAACTTGACAAAGTAGCCTAAAAAAGGCAAAAGGAGCCCAAAACGGGACAGAGTAGCTCAAAACGGGACAAAAAAGCCCAAACAGGACAAAGTAGCCCAAAACAGGACAAAGTAGCCCTAAACGGGACAAAGTAACCCAAAACTTGACAAAGCAGCCTAAAGAAGGCAAAAG
>NC_065521.1:48468707-48470150 GCF_006386435.1 Epinephelus moara | reverse complement strand
TGTGATGTCATCATGTCAATATGGACCAAAATCGAGATCAGGGAACCAGGGGCGCTAAAATGCTCACTCATTCCTGGGTTGTAGGACTCATCCCTGTGGCACTCTATACCTGCTGTAAAAAGGAAAAAAAAAATCTCCCTGAGTGGGTGTGCTCCCAAGGCCCCCTAAATTTGGGCTGAGCCCCCCATGCTCCGCCCCTGCCCCAAGGTCAAAACCGATGTCTTCAAATGTCTTGTCTTGCCTGACCAACAGTCCAAAAACAAAAGATAGGCAATACACTATCATGTCTGACAAAGAAAAGCATCAAACCCTCACTTCTTAGACTCTGGAACCAACGAATGTTTGTCACTTAATGATGTATGTTTTTTAAGCAAAAATGACAAACACAACGGTAATTTTCTGTAGTCATTCTGCAGAAGGGCCCATTTCAGAAACATATACACCTGGACACTGCTGATGGAGACAGTGTCAGAGGAAAACACTGCTGGATTATATCTGCAGTCACAGAAGACAAATTACAAACCAGTTAGATATTCTAATTGCTAACAGCTGTTTACACTTTGATTTTAATACTATGGAGTTGGAAAACACGCCCCCCCCAAAAAACTTGTCCCTTGTGTTGTGCAAACATAAAATAAATTCCAGCAATATGCATAATTAAAAGCAAAATGGAGACACATTTTGAAGTGTTAACCCTTTTTGACACAAACTGGGTTTGCACATTTGATGGTGGTGGCAAAAGATGTGGACAAGACATTGTTATTACACCAAATAAAGAAATGTCTTATGTTATATCATATAGATAAAGGCTGTGCATGAATAAATCAGTATCCCTGTTACTTTTTACCCTGTTACTTATATTTTTTTCTTTTTGGGTGGAGTAAAAATTTGTTGTCCTCAGCACTGGTTGTGTTATACTGTCAGAATGATGCTGACAGTCAGAGAGCAAGACAAAAACAGGATGTAGGCTCTACAGGATGATTTAAAAAAAAAAAAAAAAAATTGTGCATAAAGAGTACCCCAGGGATGACGTTTTTTGGGCCGACATGGAAGTTAGCGTTGCTCTGATTCCTCCGTCAGAAAGCTAATGGGGTTTTTTCCCATTGGATTTAGGATTATTGCAGAAAATATGCTCTGTAGCAAACGTTTATGACACTTCCAGGTTTTGTTCAGCAACATAATCTTCACAAATGAACAACACCTTCATGATTATTGAAGCCTAAATGCAGTCACCAGAAGTAAAAAGCTTAAAGGCGCTGTATGTAAGAATGTGGCCAAAACAGTTACTGCACTCAAATTCAAAATACTGCCGCGAGTCGTGTCCGCCCCCCTCCCCTACAGATTCGAGGTTGCTGGACAGCGGCACACTGGAGACTGATTTGTTTGCCCACAGGCGGCTGCCGTGGCAGGGCCACGTCACCGCGTCCTTGATCTTCGGTTTTC
>NC_065521.1:48464905-48468655 GCF_006386435.1 Epinephelus moara | reverse complement strand
GGCAGTGGGTGGCGCAACAGGCCAAAACACAAATTCAAAACATAAACATGATTTGCGGACCCTAAAATTTTTTTTTAAATGCGAATATTCTGGCTGTACTATTGTTGTCGGTGAGATCAGTATGTTATATTAACATTATTCCTTAGACTCTGTGACATATTAGGAGGATTTTACGACTATTTGCTTTAGATTTCTTACATATAGCTCCTTTAAGGTTAGGCTATAAACGAACTACACTACAATCGCATGACCTAATGTCATCACCGCAACAAGATTGTAAAGCCGTTTTTGGCGCAGCTCGGCGTGATGATGTTCTGTAGTCTCATTTAGCCGCTTGTTAGCAACCACCCTTTAGAAGACACATAGAAGCTTCAGAGTTCACGAGTGGGGTATTTACTGACATATTTTATGTTGTTGCACAAAATGTGAAAGTCTCTTAAGCTTGTGTTAACCACAGACCTTATTTAAGACATCTAACCAAAAACCCATTAAAAAAAGACCCACTGACTTTGAGACAAGGGATCTGGGAGTGCTAAAATGCTAACTCATTTCCAGGTTTTAGGACTCATTCCTGTGGCACTCTAAAGCTGTCGTAAAGAGGATTAAATCTCCCTGTGAGGGTGTGCTCTCAAGGCTCCCAAGGTTTGGGTTGAGCCACCAGTTTCAAAACTGATACCTTCAAATGTCTTTTGTTTTGTCTGACCAACAGTCCAAAAACAAAAGCCAGCCAGTGAGCGATCACGTCTGACAAAGAAAAGCATCAAACCCTCACCTCTAAGAAGACGCCATTGTTGCAAAACATACATTATTTGCAATAACTATCTGTAGTCACTCTGCAGAAGGGCCCATTTTACCTGGATTATTAATGCGTTCATTTGTTTATCACTTTCACCTTGCAACTGTTAAAGGTGGAGGTTATTTCAGGACATGGCAATGTTGCTGATGGAGACAGTTTCAGAGACACTGCTGGTTTACATCTGTAGCCAGAGCAGACAAACAAATAACTTTGATTTAGTACTATGGAATTGGAAAACATGCAAAAAACACTCCCTTGTGTTGTATAGAAATAAAATCAATTCCAGCAATATGCATAATTAAAACCAAAATGGAGACACATTTTGAAGTGTTAACCCGTTTTGACACAAACTGGGTTTGCACATTTGATTATGGTGACAAAAGATGTGGACAAGACATGGTTATTACACCAGATAAAATAATGTTTTATGTTATATATGTCATATAGGCTGCGTGTGAATGAATCAGTATCCCTGTTACATGAGAAAAAGTCAGTCACAGACAAAGAAATGTACAATAAAAAGAGATGATGATTTTGTAGGACTGCAACTAATGATTGTTTTTAAGTTTTATCAGTTCCTCATTTTATCTATAAAATGTCAGGAAACTGCAGAAAATGTCTGGGGGGAAAATCCAGACTCTGTGCTATCTCACATAACCTAATATTGTATTCACTTCAGAGGACTGAAGACAGGGGCGTAAATATAGACAGTGCAGGCAGTGTGGTTGCACTGGGGCCCCTGGGGTGAGGCCCTTGCGAATGATTCATATTGACACCTTGGAACTGCACCTGTGTTCAAGTAAGAACTCCTATTAAATTAAAAATGGTGCCATTTGCTATGGGCTATATTCCCCTTTAAAAAATGCAAACCCATCTCTCTTGTGAATCTATAACAAAATTATACTCGGTAACATCTAAGTTTCTATTTGATCATGTGATAGAGCAATACCATACAGTAGCTAGTTTAGATACAAGATCTGTCAAGATGAGCCTGGTCTCACTCTAGGTCGTCAAAACCCAATGCTTGGCAAGTGACTTGCGGCCAAGGAAAAAAGGAAAAAAGTGTCCTTTAACATCATCATGATATGCAGCCGGTCCTGTTATAGCGTCAGGGGGAGACGTGGCGAGACAAGGACGAAAGTTGAGGCAACAAAAGTCCGAGTGGGGTGTTCGCATTCTCAGAACCCATCGGCTGTATTCGGCGTCTGACTTCCGGCAGACGGCGATACAGCCTCTGGGGGCAGACCCCCGATTTTTTGGCATTCCGGTTTGAGGCGGCGAATTTCTGTTTCCGTCTTCCGTTTATATATAAGTAAATATGTTGAACCATTGTGATGGATTCAGAGTTTGCAGTGACGGCAATTATGTTCCACCTTGTTAGTTCACCGCACGGAGCGTTTAACCTGGCAACAACTGCAGCCGGCTCAAACGTGATTGGTCAATATCACGCGGACTACAAACAGCCTAGCACCGGAAACCAGGGCTCTTCCGCTCTTCTTCCAGAGGCAAGATCTCCGGGGTTTGCATACAGACTCTACGTTCACTGAATGTAGAGTCTGTATATAGAGACTAGGGTGTTCGCATCCCGTAAGATACTAAAGCCAAACCTTGTTCTTTTTTCCTAAACCTAACCATGTGTGTTTGTTGTTGAAGGGAAAAAAACCCATCAATTTGCAGTGTTGTACCATCGTAGTGCTTTTATTTTGAAAGAGAGTATGTAAACGTTAAATTTCCTGTGAAAACAGAAGTGTGTTTTGAAAGAAGACAATGCATGTAACAGGCAGAACTTGACACGGTGTCCCAGAACGTCAACCAACACTCCCAAGGTACCTTGCACGTCGTATGTGGACGTGGAAAGTCCATGACCAAAACATCAATATGTGACGAGGTTGGAGTGAGAATGTGTTGTCCAGACTGACAAGCTGAGCACATCTACACACACACACAAGCAAAAAGCATGACTGTAAGAAAGGACAAGAGAGAAGTAAACAAGTGGAAAAAGTAGCAAGGCTTCCTAAATTAGATTCCTTTGGCTTTTTTTTGCCAGTGGTGTGTGTGGGCGCCTTATAACTACTAGCTGGCGTGCATTAGGGCCCATCACTGTGGCGTGCACTGGGGCCCGTGGTAACTACCTTACACCACTGACTGAAGGCCACATTACTTGGGATTGTTGGCGAGCCTTGGTTTGCCATTAGAGCAGCCCACACTGAAAGAGTTTCACTGTAAAATAACAGTAAAATACTGGCAGCAGGACAGCAGTATTTTACTGTGACATTCTTTACAGTGTGCTGTAAGTTTACGATGGCAGTATCTTAGTGTATTTTGTAATAACTGTAAATTATGTTGATTAATCATCCCTTGCATGTAAATTAACAGTTAAAGCAGTAAATAACTGTAATTTACCAGTATAAAACAGTATTTGTATCGAATTACTGTAAATTTATGGTGAATAACAACTGTATCTTACTGTAATTTTTATAAAAATTGAATTGAATCTTGTGTCTTGTGTCCAACATGCTGACGTATTGCGGTAAGCGAGTTGTGTCATTTCCGGTGTTTCTGTGACAGCGTCTGTGTACTGCTCTAGTGAATTCTACTAGCCTGCTTTCTGCTTTCTCACTTCAGTTGCTTTAACATCTACTTCAAGTCTTAACCCACACTGGTTCTGTTTAAGCACTTATAGCTCTCCTCCTTTTTAAGACTTCCCTGCTAATCTCTTAGCTTTTGTTTGCACGTTACTAGCCTTGGTAGCTACTTAGCTTTTGTTTGCACGTTACTAGCCTTGGTAGCTACACTAGCTTTACAGTTAGCGATGGCTTCTCCCTCTGCTCTTTCTTGCTCGGTGTGCCAAATGTTCAGTTATGCCTCTGCCTCCTTTAGCGACAGTGTTAATTGTAACAAGTGTAGCCTATTTGCTGCGTTGGAGGCGAGGCTTAGTGAATTAGAAGCGCGGC
>NC_065521.1:48464738-48464838 GCF_006386435.1 Epinephelus moara | reverse complement strand
TATTTGCTGCTTGGAGGCGAGGCTTAGTGAATTAGAAGCGCGGCTCCGCACCATGGAAAACCATTCAGTAGCTGCGGTAGTTAGCCAGCCCCCCGTAGCC
>NC_065521.1:48394566-48461130 GCF_006386435.1 Epinephelus moara | reverse complement strand
TTAATGTTGTTGTAAGCTACTGTCATTATCGTCTGTCCTGCATCTCTCTCTGTCTCTCTCTGTCTCTCTCTCTCTCTCTCTGTCTCATTGTGTCATACGGATTACTGTTAATTTATTATGCTGATCTGTTCTGTACGACATCTATTGCACGTCTGTCCGTCCTGGAAGAGGGATCCCTCCTCAGTTGCTCTTCCTGAGGTTTCTGCCGGTTTTTTTCCCCCTTAAAGGGTTTTTTTTGGGAGTTTTTCCTTATCCGCTGTGAGGGTCCAAAGGACAGAGGGATGTCGTATGCTGTAAAGCCCTGTGAGGCAAATTGTGATTTGTGATACTGGGCTTTATAAATAAAATTGAATTGAAAATTGAAAATACTGTTCAATATTCATCCCTTAAAGGTAAATTAACAGTTAATGCCTGGTTAACAATAACAAACTGTAATATAATGGTATAAAACAGTATTTTATGTTGGTTTATTTATGGCAAAGACTGAATTGTAGATGATTTGTCAGCTACTGAACCTACAATATTATATCCCATCTTAGTTGATTTATATTTTGTATGAATCATCTAAATCTGAAAATTAACAAGAGGTGTCAAAAATGTGATAAAGTTAAAAGTATATTGCCTCCAAAACATAGTGGAGTGGAAGTATAAAGAAGCACAAAATGCAAATACTTAAGTAAAGTACCTTAAAATTGTACATAAGCTGAGTACACAGTTAAATTACATGACCTTGTGAATGCACCTCTTTGAAATCTCCTTGCTGTTAATAGGGGTCTATTTTGACTCATTAAACATAATGATTTAATAATGACATGTTTTCTGCAGCCAACATGCAGAATACTTTACATAAATACTATATTTGGTTTGGTGTCACCGGGTTTGACATAATTAATTAGCCCGGCGGTAAAGCTCATCACATGGGCGCAAAGCTGTAGCCATACAGGGCCCGTTAATCCTTCTACCAACTGGAAGTGTCCGTGTGTTAATGCTACCCGCAGATCCGTGCTCCTCACAGACCCCCAGCCTGCTGTACTTGTACAGTCGCCTCACGGCTCTCTGAGGCTGCTTTTTGCTGCTTTGTGAACGAAGGCGTGTCCGGGGGAGTAATGCATATAATAGGCAGGCGCGCGATAAGCTTGGGCTCCCCAGTCCTTAGCTTTCTGTGCACCAGCAGACTCAGCCGCAGGCTCTCTACGATGGCCGAGATCCCCTCCGAGCAAGTGGTATTCAACAAGCCAAAGGTACGTTGTCAGCCAGTGGTACTCTGCAAGTATTAATAATTTAAATGGAAAGGAGGTGAATAATTGACAGACGCCACTGGGTTTTCATTCCTGGTTTACGCACGTTGCGAATGCGTAAATACTGCCTCAGTCCCAGTGACAGAAAGAAGATGAAGAATGGTTAGAAATGTAAAGACAAAGATTAAATGTTAGATTGAAAACAGTGTGTGAAGGTGTGTGTGTGTGTGTGTGTGTGTGTGTGTGTGTGTGTGTGTTTGATGGTTGTAAAGCACGGAAGGACATTTGTTTCAGTTTAACACGAGACTGTGATGAATGAAAACACGAGTATTTTTTTTAACAGATGTGTTTTTGTTTTTACTGAGCAAACCCACACACTTTTGGATTGTTTTATTTATAGAATTTACACTACTATGGAGCAAAGAAATTGGGCTCATTCTGAACTTGTATGCGGCTTTTTATCAGCTTGTGTAATTCTGCATTAATGTATAGTATATTATAATTCATGCCAGCTTCTCCTCACTGCAACAGAAACACAGTAAACACTAAATTTCGCCTATTTTTTCATGGTAGTTCTTTATTGTGTTGCTAGCAGGGTGACACCTGCATTACACAACAATTCCTTGAGGTAAACCGCACATTTAGGCTGTTTTTCAGTTTGACATGATGAGGCAGGCAGTTGTGAAATGTATACGCACTGTATACTCACTATATTCTCACTGGTGCCCTTTGGAGTCTTGGGGCTGACGGTGCACACACCTGCTCTATCCAGGAGCTGGCAGCTGATAAGAAGACAGGAAATTACACATACAGTACTGTGTGTGTGTGTGTGTGTGTGTGTGTGTGTGTTAATGAGTGTGTTGGTGTGATCATAAATTTTAAAAGAAGAGACCTCAGGGGAGGGGTGGCTTCTTGCAGAGATAATGTCATTAAATATTAATTTGCTGTTGTGGAAATGATACCATTAAGGGGGTCGTTGTTGCAGTGACCATCAGTTCACCATCCATGCTTCATGTGCTGACAGCTGTCACAGTGTAGGAGCTACAGGGTTATTAAAATGTGCAAGCCTGTAATAAATGGAGTTGGTAAACAATTATTTTCATTACCAGTCATCGTCTTGGTTATTTTCTCAGTTAATTGATTCCTTGACAGAAAATGGTTAAAAACAGCCATCAGAATCGAATAAAACTCACATTTGGTAGAAACAATTTCCGCACACTTACATTCGGGCAGTGTTTCGCTTTAAAGTGAAGCCAGGGGTGTAATATTGCAGGCAGGGCAGTTGCACTGGGGCCCATAGAGGTTCATGTGAATTTTTAAGGCTGCTTTCACACCTGCCCTGTTTGGTTTGGTTCAGTCAAACTCAAATTCGTTTGCCCCCTAAGTGCAATTGGTTTGGGCAGGTGTGAACACAGCAATCACACTCAAAACATTGTTTTCTAGTTGGAGCCGCGCCTCGTTTTCAAACTGTATGGTTTGACTAAAATGAACAATGACAGCAATATAGTCCACGATGAGCAGCGCTAAAATCAACCTGCGTAGTTGTCCCTCCATTGTGACATTAGAAAGTGTCACATTTATCTTGCAAGTGTACTCTTCTTCAACGTTTGCTTTACTTCCTGGATTTTTCCCACATGGAAATTCTGACCAATCAAGAGCAGCTTTCTCACACAAGGCATTTGATCTGGTCCTCTTGTAAATGCTGCCGTGAGAACACGAACCAACTCTAGGCAATTATACAACTTTGGAACAACATGAGTCCCTGATTCAGACCAAAGGAGACGACTCTAGGTCTGAAAGCACCTTTAGATTGCTACCTTAGAAATATGTCTGTGTTAAAAAAAAACTCCATTTGCCATATGCTATATGTGCCTTCGATATGGCAAACCAATCTCCATCATAACTGTGAATAAATGATTAAAAAAACTATAAAATTAAACGAATGACACCTTATTTCTATTGGTATTTTTGTCAAATATATGCGATGATGATTTCTGGGTAATATGTATGTTGGTGTCATCCAATGTCAAGTCACTACTTGATCATGTTACAATAAGCTTTGATGGTAGCTTGGTAAGGTGAATAACAAGTAAGTGGAGTGCCGTAGGGTACCGTCCTAGTAGCGTAACTACCTTACGCCTCAGAGTGAAACTGCAAACCACTTTAGACTTATTGATGACTCAGCACCTTGCCAAGACTAATCTGGGTGGAGCTGTGGTTGTTCTTCCTCATAAAACTCACATTTGACATCTTTTTATGTCAAATGTTTTCCGTCTAACCAACAGTCCAAAATCCAAAGAATATTCAGTGTATAATAATGTGAGTAACAGAAAAAAGTAGCGAGCGAATATTTGGCGTTTTTGCTGAAAAACCATTAATTGATTATCAAAATATTTGCAGATGATTCTTTTGTTGATTGACTCATCATTGACTGCTTTCCGTTTTGGTTTGAGTTACACTCTGGTACAGCTAAATTTGACAGAAGTAGGGCCTCAGCTACTGGTAACTGGTTATTTGTCTTGATAAATCATTTGGTCTATAAAGTGCCTGTACAAATATTTCTAAATGTTAAATGTTGTCTTTTACCCTAACAGTAGTCCCAAACACAGATATTTAAGTTTACTTCAACTTAAGACAAAGAAATGAGTACCACTAATGGTTATATTCATTGCTAGTTAATGTGACGACTGTTTTCAAATCAAAATCAAATCAAATCAAGTTTATTTACGTAGCACATTTAAATACAACCGCAGTTGACCAAAGTGCTAAAACAGAATAACAGCAGTAAGAACAATTACATAGGTAAAAAGATTATGAAATACTAAAATTTTAAAACCACTACAAACAACCCAAGGCCATTGAAAACATGAACATTTTAAGATTTGTCTTAAAAGTGTCAATGGAGGGGAGGATTTCCTTGATCAGTCAATTCATCATTTGGCATATAAAATGTCAGCAAATTGTCACAGTTCAAGTGTTGATGAACATTATTATTGGAAAATACAGGCATCAACAAGAAGTTCAATCTGACAGGAGCTTAAAAATGTAGTGCTGATTTAGTCACAACTGGAACTCAGCGCCTCTCTAGATATAAACTTTCTATGTTTTGTGGCCTCACATTCAAACGAGTATAAACTCAGCTGACATATGTCTTACCACAGTGTGTTACAGGAAGTGCTAAATGTTCTGATAGAGATTGCCTCAGGACTTCCTGAAGCTGCAGATGGGTTAACCAGCTATAAAGCGTCTGAAGTGTCACTGACACGCTGTGCTTTTAAGGGAAGAAATAAATGTAAACGACAGAGACGCCCAAACTGTGTAAGTAACATGCTTAACCTTATGTTGTAAACATCTGATCTCAAGATCGTTTTCTTTTCTTGTTTTTTGTCCTGTGTCACACAGATGGGCTCAGCTGCACAACGTCTACATGCTTTTACTTTGTATAAAAGTAATAAGGTGATAAGGAAGCAGGTTATAAAAGCAGTTGGTCACAGTTAGGGGTTGTGTTTACTATCTATTAACAGGTTATTGCGGGGTAATTTATTGATTAATCAGTGAATCATTTGGCTCACACGTCATCAGAGAATAGTGGAAAATGAACCTCAAGTTTCAGATGATCTCTCCAAATCCAAAGAGATGTATTCAACAGGGTCGCTCCCAGAAATTTTTCGTAGCCCATGGAAAATCTTTGAGGTGGCAAACCAAAACCAGAAGCCATGACTGAATTTCAGGGCTTCACTTATGCTGTTGTAGTACATTGTCAATATGGAGGGTTAAGGGATCGCACTTGGATATGCTTTGGTTTCGTATTTAACAGTTAATATTACTAATTATCTAATGTGCGTAGACTAATACCAGAACAGACAACATTGTGAGTTCCACAACAGTCCTGTTTTAATTTGTTGTGTATCTACATGTTAGGTGATTAATTGTTCTTCAAACAGACAAATATGCGGCTTTAATTTGAAGGAGTATCTTGATCATAAGGAACAAGATTTTTAGCAGAAACAAATCTCATGTTTCGGGGAGACTTGTGGGTACCCATAGAGCCCATTTTCATTCAGATATCTTAAGGTGAGAGTTAAAGTGACCCAAATGAAAATGGCCATGCCAGTCGTTCCCTCACCAAAAATATTTGGCCAAACCTAGGAGCTTTCTTTAGGCCCCTTCATCACAATCTATACCTGCATGGTTGATGCCAATAGATACCTTAGGTTGTCTAGTTTCATGAGATACCACTACCCTCACTCTAGCTTAAAAAATGGGGGCACAACTGGTCTTCAAATGTTTTTTGTTCACCCAAAACCCAAAGAAATCCAATTTACAATATAGTTTTATTCACAAAAACAGGAGAAATGGAGTAAATCTTCTCATTAGTTGATCCTAAAGTAGACAGAGTTTTCATTCATTCATTCATTCATTCATCTTCTAACCGCTTCATCCTCTTGAGGGTGACAGAGTTTTCTTTTCTTAAATAACCTAAACAATTAATCACTTATCAAAATAGCTGCCGACTAATCCTCCAACAATTTATGAAACAATTAGTTGGCTTACCGTGTCAGCTTTGGCTGTAATACACCAGAAATATTTGGTTTACTGGAAGCTGTTGGCAGATTTACTTCTTCTTTTTTCCCTGCTTTTTGAACACACACTGGAGAAATATAGTTTTTCATCACGTTATCATTTCAACAAGTACACTGTCAGTAAAATTTGTGTCTGAAAAGGAACTTGAGTCAAGATGTTCCTGAAGTTATGTCAACTGACAATCTGGCACACCTCCTGTAGTGACTCGTGAGGACATTAGATGTTGAAACAGTCACTGAGCTAAAGTTTGGAACATTAAGCTCTGCTCGGGCTTCAGGATATAAATATCAAAACAGTTTAGAGCTGCGTCATGGCCAATAAGGGGATACAGTAGAATCGCTCTGCACCCTGATGGCTCCTTTGAGGAGATTGTGATGTTGTAAATTCTGGCATGGAGCAATTTTCTCCAGAAATTCCCTCCCAGTGTTTGGACCTTTACCATGTTTGATTTTTGATATCCTCAACATGTTTTGCCCTGAATCTTTCCTCCTCTGAAATGTGAAGGTTTTCCATGAGAACACCTAGAGGCAGCTCAGCTGAGGTCATGGAAAGGCTCTTTGGTTGCTTTCTTAAACTTTCTAGATCCAACAGAGTGTTGACATTTCAGCTGATGTTTGAATGTGTTTTTTAGAATCAGTGACAAATTTAAAACCCCCTGAAAACTCAGCCTTAAATCTTAAGTATTTAGAGTATTGATTCTTCGCAACAGTTTGGTAGAAAACTGTGTGTTCATGTTGGATCCCAGCACTCACAGTCAGAAGTTAATAGAGAAAATCAGATTTCATTATCATAAAGGTGGCAGCATAAGTTTAGAATCTAGAATAAACTGAGACTACAGAGGCCAAATATCCATAACTGTGCCAATTTTCTTCTTCCTCATGGCTCCCGACCAGAAATAGAAATTAAATGTCTGCTGTCAAAAATCTTTTAGTTAAAGCTCACCCTGACTGATGAGCAAAGTTTGGGCCTCAGTTGTTGTAGGAGGAGCGTAGATTTATCGGTGTCATCTGCCTGAATAAATCACTGCTCTCAGCGCTGGAAAGGGAGCTAGGACACTTAATCTTCTATGACCCTCCTCTGGCCTTTCCACCATTCGTTGGCCAGTCATGCGTGCTGCATTCATGATGGGCCGCAGCCAAGGCATTGAACTGCAACACCACCACCAACACTGCTCTCTCTGGCTGCTCTCATTTCCAACACTACTGGGTTTCTTCAGCTTTTTACTTCTAAACTCTAGTGTGCAGTGAGGCTCAGATATGTGGCTATATCCATCTGAAAATATTTTGTTTTAATCGATAGTTTAATTAATCATTGTTTGTCTTTCTCCTCCGCAGGTTGAGCTGCATGTGCATCTCGATGGAGCGATCAGGGTGCAGACTATTCTTGACGTTGCCAAGTAAGTTAGCTAAGAGATCGGCAAACTTCGTAACTACTTTACAGTTTTGTTGATTAACTTTATTTGTGATAATTATGAACTGATTAAGTAAAATAGAGCACAGCTGATAAATCTCCTGATTAGGTACGTCAGTTGACTGATAAGTTACAAGAAATGGTTGTATAGTGGTAAATGCTCGATACAGAATGTCTCAGGTATTTTAGAAACACTGTCACGTTACAGACAAAGATCACAGGTTTGTTTTACTTCCTGCTAAATGTGCTCAGAACAGGTCACAATTCTTAAATAACTAAATTAATGGGATCCTTAAAAAATGTGTTTATTTTAAGAAATGTATGGTTTATATTTTAAAGCTATATTGAATTATATTTTTGGCCACTAGGGGGCAGCGCAACAAGCTTTAAACACAATTTTGACATATTATCATCCCATAAAACTGACATGGTGAACATGGTGGCAAACAGTTGCCTATATGTACTGTTACATCATGGTCTGTCCACGTCTACATAAGATGTGCAAGGTACTCTGGGTGCGTTGGTTGTTGACATTCTGGGACGCCGTGTCAAGTTCTGCCTGTTACATGCATTGTTGTCTCGAAAGATATGCTTCCGTTTTGACAGGAAATTTACCATTTACATACAGTCTCTTTCAAAATAAACACACTACATTGGTACAACACCGCAAATTGATTATGTTTCCTTTCAACAGCAAACTCACGTGGTTGGGTTTAGGAAAAAAAGAACAGGGTTTAGCTTTATAATCAGATGGTGGAAGAGGTGGAAGCTTGATTGTAGAAACTCTTGAATATTTTTTGGGGCACGCCATTTTTGGATTTGTCTGTACGTATATTTTTAGTATGGCTCCTACCCACTGTTTTATAAACGAGACCCCAGATCCTGTGAGCCAGACTACCTCAGCAGACACACTAACATTTGTTTGGCCCACATTCACTCTCTTTTAACTCCGTTTTGGTCTCCACCATCTCCTGAGGGAAATTTCTGTCTCTTTAGCTGCTGAATGCTCCACTATGCTCATCAGCTGGTTGCTAACTTTCAGTCTGCTGTTTGATGAGGCTAGGCAGGTAGTGTATAGCGGGTTTATCAGAGTATTTTGGCCTAAATTGCCTGTTCCATCGGAAAATGGCGCAATGAGACACCATAAAACCGAAACAATGAACTGAAAGACACTAAAATACTTTGGAGATCTGAGGGGAACTGCAGTCTGGTGATAATTCTCTCTCCTTTTACGTGACACCGCGTCATCAGATGCATTGGTAACGTAAAAATATAGATTAGAGCAGCTTTAACTCTCAAATATTGGTATTGATCTCAGAAAGCCTGCGGGGCTGCCCAGTTAAAGCCTCAACATATCACTCAAACAACACTATGTTGAACTGTTCTTTTAAGAGAGCAGATACAAATGAAGGATTTACACATCTGTTCAAATGAAACAAACACATTTAAATTTTAAATCTGTCCCTAAAATGTCTCTTTTTTTCCTCTCCTCCTTCCAGGAGACGCGGCATCACTCTGCCAGCAAATACTGTGGAGGAGTTGACGCAGAATATTATTCTCCAAGAGCCGGCCACCCTCACCAAGTTCCTGAGCAAGTTCGCAGAGTACATGCACGTGATTGCGTAAGTACTGACATGTCTCCTTGAACAATTCAGTTTCATAATTATCACAGGTGTTGTCTTGCTGAACAGGTGACAGGGAGAGCGAAGAGCAAGAGTTTGAGTGATTAAGAGTCAGGGTCCACCTCATTAGTGTCACAGGAATGTTACTCCACCAAGGTCTATGATGGGGGTCAAAGTCCAGTCACACACGTGCAGTTATGTTATATAACTATGACGCATTCAGAGTCTTAAAACCAGAGCGTGTAGTATAGTTTGTGATGAATGGTGGGGGAGTTGATTTTAAATGCCAGACATGCAGAACAGGAAAACATTATTATTGAGATCAAGTGTCACCTTGGCAACCAAACTAAGAGAGTAAAGTTGTTCCTTTCCGGAGCCTTACATTTAGTCCTTCAGTGAAGGGGCTGAACTGTTTAGAAAAGACCAAATCAAGACATACAACAGCCGTGAAAGCTTTCAACAATGACAGTCTGTAGTGGCCGGACGTCAGCACGCAGTTGTGCTGAATGAACCCTCTTGTATCAAGGCACTTGAAAGCCTTTCGTGCAGTGTGGCTTCGACAACATAGGGAACATGCTAGCTGAGTTTAGCTCATGCAGAATTGTTGTATGAGCTGTGGCAGTGTGAGTTTGTGGGGGGTTAATGAGAGGACGCAGGAGAACAACAGGCATTCAGACCTGTGCCATGAGCATTCACTTTCAGTGTACATGCTGGAAGCCGTGTTGTTGTCCGTCATGTGATGTGGGACGGAGAGTGTGCTGCTGAGTCTAAAGGAAAGACAGGAATGGTTCTCCAAAAATTTTCACAACACTTCTCTGTGTTGTCATGGAGCACAACATACGGCCAGGACAGCAAAAAAATGTCATAGGTGTAAAATGTTGGGAATAGTAGTGGTACCAGTAAAATGTCAGGGACTGTATGAAAATGTTTCAGGGGCCTAAATGTAGTGTTTCACTTCACTAAAAAAGTGAGGTCCTCCCCAGCGCTATTAATATTTTTTGTATCAGATCCTAAAAGGCTGCAACTTCCTGTAAGAAATATCTGTACATTTTTTAAAGCCCACGGTGACATCTTCATTTTGTTGGTTTTGTCCAGCTATCAGTCAAAAAGCCAAATACAGTCACATTTACTATTATATAAGACAAAGGAAAGCAAAAAATATTCACATTGGTTTGTATTTTTACCTAAAAAAAATACTTAAATGATTGTTCGATTGCCAAAATAGCTGTCAATTTATTTTCTGATAATACAGTGAATTTATTGACTAATTCTTGCTGCACTAACAAACAATAACAGTCGGTATGTCTGTAAGCCAAAAAAAAGGCACGCCTGTATTTATATCTGCGCACAGTAGCTTCTATAACGTGTTATCACTCTTATCACGACATAATGTTTTTGTTTACTAATATCAAATAATCAATTGAAAACAAACTATGACTCATGAAATATTTATTTACAAATTGATTCAAGAATTCATTTTAAACTTTTAAAGTGACATGAAAGCACCAATAACACATCTGTTTAAACGGGAAATAATGTAAGATAATGTGATGTGTTACACACTTAAAATATCCTTACGTGAACGTTGACAAAAAGGGTTCCCTGTAAAGGCATTTTTTAATTAAATGAAATAAAATTGAATAAAATTAAATTAATTGAATAAAATGAAATAAAATTTAATAAATTAAACTAAACTAAATTAAACTAAACTAAATTAAACTAAATTAAATTAATTAAAATTAAATCAAATTAAACGAAACTAAGTTAAATTAAATTTAATTTAATCAAATTAAACTAAATTAGATTAAATCAAATTAAATTAACTAAATTAAATTAATTAAAATTAAGTCAAATTAAACGAAACTAAATTAAACTAAATTAAATTAAATTTAATTAAATCAAATTAAACTAAATTAAATTAAATCAAATTAAACTAAACTATATTGAATTAAACTGAATTAAGTTAAATCAAATTAAACTAAATTAAACTAAATTAAATTACTTTAAATTAAATTTAATTTAATTTTTTAGGTAGAGTAGTTTGCCTCTTTATTATGAAATGGCTGCCCACAACATACTGGTTAAAATCTAAATAAAATTAAAAATGAATTCAAAACTTTCTGTATAGGCCCAGTTGATTAATGCAATAATAATAATGTGTGGTTATCACAAAAAATCCCACGGCACACCTGGATTTGCATCACAGCACACTGGCTTAGGCTATGACACCACTATAGGAGGGTGCAGTGTACTCTGCGGAGTGATGCACTTTATTCTAGAGACATAAGACACAGATACAATACGTCAAACAGCAAAACAGCCTATAAACACGCAAATGCATGAGCATTAAATCTGTAAACTTACTTGTTTACTCTTTGACATCTACCTAGTCGCACATGCACCTCAGCGACTACCACTACACCACTGATTATACCTGAATGATCCTTACACATGACCCATGATGATGCAAGCATATTGTCAACAGTTTTAAAAGACTCTTTTCAGTCCTCTTTTCAAGGGGGCTTATATATTATTTAGAGAAGTCAAGCTCCCCCCAGCTCTGCTGTAGTTTCCACCCTGACAATGAAATAACAATAAAATCCAAGTCAACCATCACTATTAGTACAGTATGTTGCACAGAGATGAGTAGGAGGTGTTTTAATAAAATCTACTGTTTTGTGTATCAGGAGAGACTTTAGACATGTGGTCCAAAGTATACTGGAGGCCGATGGGAGGACCGTGGGCTTCTGTATACTTTGGGCCACATCTCTGAAGTCTCTCCTGAAACAACACTGTCAAACACTGAGAGCAAAACACAAGCCTGCGCCTCACTGTGAGGAAGCTGAAGCTTGTTAGACCTTGTCCTTCATTAATTATGTCATATTTATAATACTCTGTAAATGCTTATACTGCTCCTTTTGAAAGCCATTGTTGTTAAGATGATGGATTAGCGGTGCCTAATGGCTTTGTATGTTCCACTCAGATAAGAGATTATCAGAGCCAAAGGCCAACGTCATTAACTTTGTTTTTCCTTGTGCTTTTTCAGTGGAGACAGAGAGGCCATCAAGAGGATAGCCTATGAGTTTGTCGAGGACAAAGCTAAGGAGGGGGTGATATACGTTGAGGTCAGATACAGCCCGCATTTTCTGGCAAACACTAAAGTGGAGCCCATACCATGGGACCAGGAAGAGTAAGTCTTTGGTGAAGCCTGGTGTTTTGCTTTCAGGGAGGGATGTATTAACTCTGGCTCATGACATGTTTTCTTTGTCACCATGTTTTCTTCACTCAGAGGTGACCTGTCTCCAGACGAGGTGGTGCACCTGGTTAACATGGGCCTCAGCGATGGGGAGAGGGCCTTCAATATCAAAGCCAGGTCCATTCTATGCTGCATGCGCCACATGCCAAGTAATGAACTGTTCATGCTTCTGTCTGCCCACACAATCTTGTGAGATAAGAGTCCTAACCGTACTGTCTTCTGTCCTGTGTCAGAGCGCTACCTCAGTTAGATACGGAGCAGGAGCACCACAGAGAGACACAGTGTGCTCTGTACTTATCAAACCTCACTACTCTTAACATAACCTATGCTGCATACTGTCCATACTTTCCGTATCCAAGTTAAGAAAGTCGCAGTTTGTTGTCATAGTACCACTTAGTTTTTTGTGAAACTGCTCAGTGAACTACATCTTTGTAATCAAGAAAAAGCGCAGCTCCCTGTTTGCTTGCATTTGTTCACATGCAAGTTTGACCTCTTCAATATGGCGGTGTTGTTGCTGTATGATTAAGAGGCCAATGAGGCATCTATGTTTCTTTATCAGGCTGTAAACATGTTTATTTCTGCTGCTGCTGCTGAGCATTTTAACATCTGTGGGGAATGACTGGGTTCTGGAGCCAGCCTCAAGTGGCCGTTCAAGGAATTGCAGTTTTTGGCACTTCCATGTTGGCTTCATTTTTCAGCCCTGCAGGGTTTTGCTTAGTTTGTACAAAATTTTAGGGCAAATTATCCAATAGTTGTTGAGGAATTTCAGTCTGGACCAAAGAGGTGAACCAAAGATCAACAGACAAATATTGCCATCACTACCTCATGAAAAAAGTTGATGTTTTGGAGATAAATGGTTTTCACAGGACAGTACTAATACAGCATTTTAAGAGTAGTAATGGTAAAATCAATAACAGTTATTGTGCCAATCAATGTGCACAGTCTCTGAGCTCCTCCAGTTAAAGAAACTGCTGTTACACGAGCAGTTGCAGCAGCAGTAGTGACAGTAGTGAGTCTGTTGCAATCTACTCTGCTCCATTCATGCAGCTGTTTCCTGTGTTACCCGTCAGCCAAGATCAGTCTATATCATCCATTCTGTTCTTGCATTACATCTTTTGCAAACCATGCCGTAACACCCCTGGGTGATTACCGACATGTTTGGGAGGAAATCTGATTTTGTCATCATAGCTGAGAATACAAAGTGCTATTTTACGAAAACATCAGCTCATACACGCTGTAGTGTCACTGTATGCAGCCAGACTGGTGTATGTTTAAACAGTTTGCAGCCTAATATTTCAGTGCTGTATCTAATATTTACTTTGACTAGCTGTTTGGTTTTGTAAAAATAGGTTAAGTTTTTACACCAAATTAAAGGGAAAGTTACGCTTGTTTGCCTTGTTGCCCAGAATTAGATAAGAGCACTGATACCACTCTCGTGTCTGTATGGTAAATATGAAGCTGCTGCCAGGAGACGGTTAGTTTAGCTATGCATAGAAACTGGAAACGGGGAAACACCTAACGTGGCTCTGTTTTAGATTAGTCTGACTCACCAGATGACTGTAGCTATAAACCTGCCATTGGTCGACTGTGTTACCGTTTTTAAAATCCCCTTTGCTACAGGAACAACCTCTGAGCTAACAACCTACACGCTGATCAGTGCACGTTTTGATGAAGATCATGCACTAAGGCGTGTATGTTTAGTTCTTCTGGTGAATTAATGTAAAGACCTAGAACAAATAAAACAACTTGTGAATGCACCTTGCAAAAACCCAGACTCTATCTCGCAAGACTCTCGTGCCCTGTGTCGATCTGTTTTCTGACACGGCCAGTCCAATTTGATTTGCCACATATTTTTACTCTGGCAGTGACAAAGGGTCTCATTCACTAATATGTGTGTAGAAGTGATCTTAGTGTGTGCACAAAGTAAGTGCACATGCAAAGTCACCATCATATTCATGACACGTGCTGATTTTGGTCTTACGACCATGCATTTGCTGGAGAATCAGAGTCATTCACCATTCATCAGGCGCTATCTGCAATCAGCATACTGCCATGCCCCCAATTTCTCCTTATAAAGAAGTTTGTATGTCCAGAGGTGTATCATGGAGAAAGTAGTGAAGTTGTTTCTAAGCACATATTAACTCCCTGACACACCAGTGTTAGACCGTCAGTGAGCGTCTGTGTAACGTCAGTCAGAAAGTGCTGATAAGCCATTTGTCACTCTCTTCAAACACGTTGGACTCTGAGGCACGACTACGATATCTTCAGCAAGATTAGATATGCCATCTTAACTCCTGCTTGGAGGAAGATTAGAATCTTTTATATACACTACATGCGTATTACACTCCGATTTTCTCATTGATTTTCTTAATAAGTATTGATGAGGATGAAGGATGTCAGTTTCATAGTTGTTTAATACAGTCGTTCCCAAGTGGTCCAGCCACAGGGTCCAGATTTCTCCTTCGTCATTAGTTCAAAATCCACAGTTTAATATATTCAGCGTCATACTTGAATTCAGCCATGTCATTGAGCTCGCTTGCTGTCTCTGTCAAGTATCTGTCCATTAGTCATTCACTCTGCAGCAGGAAACTGCACTTCAAAATAAAAGCTCCGTGCCAGAAATTCACTGTACTTCAAAATAAGGTGTGTTTTACAAACTTGACATGTTCATGAGAAACTTGCGGTCCATTCAGAATGGACTCAGGACTCACAAGTTGGGAACCACTGATTTACGTTTGACCAGTGCATTAGTAAGTTAACGGTTTTAAATATAGTCTATGAAAGCCTTTTAAAATAATTATGTTCTGCATTTAGTTAGAAGGTGTGTGTTTACGTTTTCTGAGACAGCCAGGCCTTTATCATGTGCGCATGCATGGTCTGAGGCAGTTCTTAATTTATTTGCATAGTAGAAACAAAGTAATAGAATATTGATGAATCCTGGTTTCTACTAAAACGTTCGTACACACGGTTTAAAGGGAAATTTCGGTTTATTTCAACCCGTCTCCTATCGTCCTAAATTTGTTTCAAGTGACTAGCGAAAAATAATAGTTAGCATGTTAGCCGTTAGCCTAGATACAGCCGGGGCGCATAGTAGCGTCAGACCTGTTAAAACGTAAGTGAACGGGCAACCTTCAAGTGCAAAGTTAGTCCACTAAACAAGCTTTTTTTCCACAAAGACCGCCTCATATCGTTAGGATAAATGTCAGAGAACATATAGAAAACGACATGTAAACGTGTTGTCTTACCTTACCGGTGTGGTGCTTTGTTTGTTTACCATCTAACTCTGCTTTCCAAAGCGCGGCCGAAATACCGCGAGAACAAGCAGCGATCTCATACTGTGCCTGAAATCTCGCGAGAACAAGCAGCAACAGCTGGAAGGCAGAACCGGACAGTAGCCTGAAAAGTTCATTCATTTATTTTATGAAAGATTTATAGAATAATGGCTGACTTTTTGCCAGACTTCGACTTTGTGGAGGAGGAATTTGATTTTGCAGAGTTTGATGGCCGCCCTTATTTATTTGAGCCAGAATACACTGACGAAGAGCTTCGTGAAATTGAAGAACGGAGGAGGAGAGAGAGAGAGGCGCAACAGGTAGAGGACGAGAGAGGAGGAATGGCTGCTGCAAGGCTGCGTAGCTCTGGAGATTGGTGGTGTACCTGTGAATGCTGTGCCCCAGTGCCCACAGAAGAGGAATGCCTCTGTTGCAAGGAATGGGACCGGTTGCAGCCTTATTTTCAAGGTCTGGATGTGACCGAGGACGAGACACCTCCACCTGGAGTAGTATCCAGCTGGGCTTTATCTAGAGCTCGCCAGATATATTTCGGCCGCGCTTTGGAAAGCAGAGCTAGATGGTAAACAAACATGGCAGCACACCGGTAAGGTAAGACAACACGTTTACATGTCGTTTTCTATATGTTCTCTGACATTTATCCTAACGATATGAGGCGGTCTTTGTGGAAAAAAAGCTTGTTTAGTGGACTAACTTTGCACTTGAAGTATGCCCATTCACTTACGTTTTAACAGGTCTGACGCTACTATGCGCCCCGGCTGTATCTAGGCTAACGGCTAACATGCTAACTATTATTTTTATGTCACTAGTCACTTGAAACAAATTTAGGACGATAGGAGACAGGTTGAAATAAACCGAAATTTCCCTTTAAGGACAGATCTGTACGCAAGTGCTATTTGTGAATGAGGCCTAACGAATGTACAGATCCATTCCACTTCACGTGATCTCCTGTAATATCGTCATAATAATGTGTAAGAGCCACATACAGCCAGCAAAACATATGTTGGTTTTAGCAGGCCCAGTGAGCTCCCCCAGAGCTGCAGTTTAGTCAGGCTTCACCTCTCGAGCACAGATGATCAAATTCTTCAAAGTCAAAGTCTTTTTATCAGTAAAAGTTGAAACACAGCTAGCAAGCTACATGCTAAAACATCTGCTAATGAATTATTGTGGTGTTTTCCTTTGTGGGGCCGTTTCAGTGACAGCACTCACCTCCCCATGTGCAAATGTTCCACTTAAATAAGTCACCTGGACACTTTATTGCCAGGGCACGGTTACTGCATCCTGGGTTTAGCACCACCCAAGACGACTGTGATTGGTTTTAACAAATACAAACAAACCAGAGTATTTTCCTGCTCTTGCAGAATAATAATGTGTGTCTCTTGACCTTTCTGTAGCGCTAACGCAGCACTGTGGAGATAGGTGTGGCTATATTAGGCTACTCCAAGGGTAACAAAAACCACCAATGTTAAGCTAAGCTAAGCTAGCTGGCTGCTGGCAGTAGCTTCATATTGACCATCCAGACTTTAGAGTGGTATCAGTCTTCTCATCGAACTATTGGGAACAAAGCAAAGCACATTTCCTAAAATGTGGAATTCATCCTTTAAGACCTTCCTAAGTCTAGGTTACTGTCAGCCAGATGTATACAGTTACTACAGCATGTTGGTTAATGTTGTCATGTGCACGTTACGCTGCAGATTGATGCAGGTGGATGTAGCATGATGCTTCCACTATTTCATCACTTTTCATCTGCATGACTGTGTGTCTGTTAGGACTAAACTGTGAAGTAATAAATGTGTGTTTTAAATCCTGCAGGCTGGTCCATGGATGTCGTGGAGCTGTGTAAGAAATACCGCTCAGAAGGAGTGGTCGCCATCGATCTGGCAGGTGATGAGTCGCTCAATTGTGTAGCCAATCCAGGGCACAGGAAAGCATATGAGGTGAGCGTGTTGTCAAAACATTAACATAATGCAGACAAACAGTCTCTGCCAAATTACATTTGATAATTATATAGGTGTGTCGTTTGGCATGCCTGTTAAATCAAAGCCTCAAATGACACTTTACGTAACTTGTATAGCAACAACAGCAGTGCTGGTAACGATATTTAAAGTTAGTTAAACAACAACAGCTCGTTTTGCTGTGTCAGTAGGAGCGTTTGTGCTCTTGAATGTGTTTGAAAGGGTTTCTTGCAGAGTTCGACAGGAAATGTGACTGCTGGAGGAAATGGCAGACAGTTTGAATACATAAGCATCTTAGATTGCTCACCTTTTATTTAAGTGTCCTTTTATAATGTATTTCTTTTGCACTTTGTCTTGATATTTTGTGTGGAGCACTTGAATCGTCTTGTTGCTGAAATGTGCTACATAAATAAACTTGCCTTGCCTGGCATTAGAGTACAGTGGGCATAGTTTTTATTGATAGCATCATTTTGAGGTTGTAAAAACATTTCACAGTCACACAGTCCATCTGATGTTCCCACAGGCTGCAGGCAGCAGGCTGATGGAAACATGGCTGAAATTCATTGCACCAACAACTTTCAGGAATGTTTAGAAAGATTTTTTAAATACAGATTTGGATCTAGGGATATCAGTGGTCAGGACCGAAATATCTTGACAACTACTGCATGGACTGCCATGAAATTTTCCATAAACATTAATTATCAGCAGAGAATGAAGCACACTGACTTTGGTGATGCTCTGACTCACTGGTCCAGCCACAGGGTCCAGATTTCTCCTTAGTCGTTTGTTCAAGGTCCACACAGTTTAATACATTCGGCCTCATACTTGCATGTCGCCATGTCGTTGGTTAGTTTGGTGTCTCTGTCATAGAGTTGTCTGTTAGTCACTCATTCTACAGCAGGAAACTGCACTTCAAAGTAAAAACTCTCTGTCAGAAATTCACTGTACTGAAAGATACAGTGTGTTTTTTACAAAGTTGACACATTCCCAAGTCACTTGTGGTCCATTCAGAATGGACTCAGGACCCACTTTTGGACTGCGACCCACCAGTTGGGAACCACTGCTCTGACTTTTCCTCTTGCACCACCATGAGGTTCAGATTTGTGGGTTTAAAGGTCCAGTGTGTAGGATTTAGGGGGATATACCGGCAGGCATGAAATATACTAAAAAAAACTATGTTTTCTTAAGTGTATAATCACCTGAAAATAGGAATTGTTGTGTTTTTGTTACCCTATGTCTACATAGGCAACGGGTCCTCGTCCATGGAGATTGCCATGTTACACCGCCATGTATCTACAGTAGTCTTGAGCGGACAAACCAAACACTGGCTAATTTGCATTTTTGCATTAGCCACCATAGTTGGCAAAGCACAAGTGTGTGGAGTCTTGCTGCTATTTTAATTTCAATGTTAGACATTTTAAAGATTTCTTGTGTTGATTTATTTTCTATTTATTAAGGGGCCAAAGCAGCCAAAGCAAACCAGCTATATTTTTTATTTAATGTTAATGTTCAAGTTTAAAGTTTGTTTATTTAACCCTGTTAACAATAAACAGGACAGTTTCTCATACTAACTGTTGTGGCTCATTTTAACTAACCTGATTAAGTAGTTGTTCTTGTTAGAGTAATATTGCTTGATCAAACCTTTTCTAACATGACTGGCATGACATGACTACGCGCTTGGATCGGATCAGTATCGGTATCGGCCAAAACTCAAGGCTGTAATATCGGTATCGGATCGGAAGTGAAAAAGCTGGATCAGGACAGTTTAAATCATTGGGTCTGTTTGTTTTGGAGAGGAAGAGACCTCTGCGGATAATTCAGCTCCCGATAAAACCCTCCTAAATGTGTGGATCTTAGGTTATCAGTGAAAAAAGGTGAGCACACATTAGCGAATCGTCTCCGACATGCTAAACAGCATTGGAAAACACTGATTTTTAATGTAAAACTGCTTCATTTGCTATTTTTTAGCTGTTTAAATCAGCTGGTCTGTTTGTTTTGGAGAGGAAGAGACCTTTGCAGAGAATTCGGCTCCCAGTTACAACCCTCTGAACGCCTGGATCTTAAATTATCGGAGAAGAAAGGTGCGCAAGCATTAGCAGGTGCTGGGCTAGCAACCTGTCTGCGACCAGCTGAACAGCATCAGAGAAACAGAATTTGTTTTTGTTTTTTGTTTTTGTTTTTACGGGGTTCAGTCACCTGGTCCGTTTGTTTTGGAGATGAAGAGACCTCTGCGGATAATTCAGCTCCTGGTTAAAACCTCCAGAACAATGAACACTGAAGAAATTCTAACCAGGAGAAGTTTCAGCTGGTTGCAGTCTGCAGTCCTCACTGCTAGCTGACATTAAATCCTACATACTGTTCCTTTAAGTGAAATGTTTTGACAGCTGTTGGATGGATTGCCATGAAGTGTGATGCAGAGTAGTAGTTCAACTTCACAGAGCCACAAACACGACTTATTAATTATGTTTTGTGTAACATCTATATGACTCATCAGCCACTGTCTTTGTGCTTGTAGCATTTCTCAGAAGTGTACAATGTCTCAACGTCTTGTTTGGTCCTGACCTTATGAATACAAGCCAAGCCATGGGATAGGTGCACATGGCACGCCCTGTAACCACAGTACACCTATTGTCATAATTTCATCATTGTTCAGTTTGACAACCTGCCAATCTGGCTTTGTGAAAACTGCCAACACTCCCAAACCAATTTAGTCTTAAGCACTGACGCTTCTCAGAAAAAAATCCAATCGGGTTTTCAGCCCGTATTTATTGATTAATTCAGAGAGCACCACAGTAAGTAATCAATTTTGCCTGTCAGACCATAATGAATGTGATGGATGAATCAGTTGATATGCTGCAGCGCTGGACATGGAACCACTCTTAGCTGAAATTAGTGGATTAATGGATACGTGATGGGTGGAGCTGACTTCACAGGGACGATTCTTAATATTTCAGCTAAGTTTGTTTTGTTTTGCTTGGGGCTGCTGCAAGTGGCCTGCTGTCATTTTCAAAAGTGGCCACTGGGCAAAGCAAGTTGAGTACTCCTGCCCAACATACTTTAGCCTTCCCTTTATCCAGAGCAAGTCTTCTACCTTGTGCCCACATTTTTACTTCCACAGATGTTCCATATTAAAGCAACCAGATGCAACCAAAGTGTCTCAGCTAAAAAAAAATAGCGGCACATCCAAAGTGCCCTCAGATGCTCCCAGCTGGGCGTTTCCTGAGGAGCGCCTCTGGTTTTCACCTGGGGAAAAAAACGCTTTGATGGGGCCTAACCTTTATGGTTTCTGGCTCTGACAGAGAGCAGCTCGTGTTCACAAGTACTGATTGAACTTTCCCAAGGCATTGAAATACATTGCCATTCTTAATTTAGGTGGTGTTCCCCTTTACATTACATCAGTCTGTTATGACTCTCAGGTAACAACTTCTTCTTCTTCCTGGTGAAAGGTTGGACACTAAATGAAAGTTCTTCATCTATGAGTCTGCTGTCTGTGTGTTTATTAAGGTGTGCACGAAAAAATATTTTCATGCTCTCACTGGCTCAACTTATTTGACAATGAAGTTAAAATAAAGCCAGTCAAAAGTCATTTGAGGTAAACACCTGGTCAATAATTCATAAACTGGCTATAAAATCTAATCTAATCTAAAAGCAATCAAACATCAACAATGACCTAATAACCAAGAAACTCCCAAACTGTATACTCTTGTTCTTCTTTAATTGTTGTTATTGACTCTATTTCTGTAGTAACTTCACTTATTGCATTGTTTACTAATGTTAGAGTTAGCACTTGTTGCTTCAGGAGCCACCGTTACTGTTCTGCAAACTGTGGCCTGCATTTTACGTCATCGACTACAATGCAGTCCTTGATTGGCTACTTATGTTGTCAACTACGTTGCGGATCCCAGGGTATGGGAAAGGGAATGGGAAAGTGTTAAATGCGGCATCGAGTCCAGACTGATACAGAGAGCAAAACAGAATGTTGAGCTCACTTCATTAGGATGATGGTAAATTGATCTGCACTTGTACAGCGCCTTTCTAGTCCTATGACGCTTTTCACACTACGAGTCACATTCACCCATTCACACACATTCATACACTGGTGGCCGAGGCTACCATACAAGGTGCAACCTGCTACTGCCCAAGGGTACTTCGACATGTGGACTGGAGGAGCTAGGGATCTAGCCAATCTACGGTAACACTTTACTTGAAGGTATCTACATAAGGGTGCCATGACACTGTCATAACTATGACATGACACAGTCATGAACCTGTCATGAACATTATGTACATGTCATAAACCTTTATGACTGCTGTCATTAAGTGTCATATGGTTTTTGTAATGACAAGTTGACATTGTTTGGGTTGCCTTGATTATGACAACTTGACAATAACCAGGATGACATCACCAGAAATTTTGTCATGACAAGTTGACATTAAATTTGTTTGGGATGTCCTTATAATGACAACTTGACCTCAACCAGGATGACTTTACCAGAAGATGTCTTCATGTTAATGTCAAGGTGTCATAATCAAGACAAACCGAACAATGTCAGCTTGTCATTACAAAAACCAAATGACACTTAATGACAGCAGTCATAAACCTTTATGACATGTACATAATGTTCATGACAGGTTCATGACTGTGTCATGTCATAGTTATGACAGTGTCATGTCACTCTTATGCAGGTACCTTCAAGTAAAGTGTTACCTGATCTTCCAATTAGTGGACAACCCGCTCTGCCTCTGAGCCACAACTGGTCTGGTCTTACCAGGCTAGGGGGATGTGCGCCCACCGATATATTTAATATTTACTGCCTAGCTAAAAACACATTATTATTGAGAGGGATTTTTATGGCTTAATTAAATTTGGGCAATTTTGCTTGCATGTCTTTGTTCATGTGTGTATGCAGGTTGGCATGTGTGTATGAAATGCAGTTTCATGTGTTTGTATGACTTGTATGACTTTACTTTCCTCATGTTGTATGTGTGCAGTTTATGATTGTGTAAGTGCATGTCTCCTTGTTAAGCACTGTGAAATATGAGATCTACACCGACAGTGCGTTATGCTTATTGTTCAGTCCTCCAGAAATGTGTTTTCACCATCAGGTTTAGCGCGAGTCTGAAATCATGTCAAGCTGAATCGATATTGATGGAAGAAACAGAAACGTGCTTTAATTATTAACAAGGAGCAGAAGTCACAGAGCAGAGTCCACACTAATATTGAGGGTTATCTTCATAACTACACGACCTACAGATACCTGCAGATAAAGCAACCCACACTTGGTGTGTTCAAAGTTAACAACACTAAGATGAAAACAGATGAAACCCGAGGGGTGTCTTCTCTGCATTCAGTTTTCATTCTGTACACACGCAGTAAAAATACCATTCTTTATCACAGCAACATCTTTTCCCTCCAAAATAAAGCAAAACTCAGTCTTAATGACATCAAGGAGCCTCAGTGGATGCTGCAGTGTTGCAGATGTGAAAGCCAGACCTTTGGCTGTGCTGTTTGGTTGCTGACGTGTTGCGTAATTGATTTTGTTGACAGGAAGCAGTGCGCAGTGGGGTCCACAGGACAGTTCACGCAGGAGAGGTGGGCCCGCCGACTGTTGTGAAGGAGGTAAGACGTCCAACAATAACGTGAGACATTTGTGGACGGGATGTCATCTGAGAACATAATACCTTGGTGGAACTTGTGGCAGCAACTAAACAAAACAATGAAGTCACGCACTAATGATAGAAATCAGTAAACTGACTATCAGAGGCAGAGAGCCAAAAGAAACAAGATGCTGGCGTAAAGGAGCAGTGTGGGAGTATCTTGAAATTCCAGCAGACTGGACAACAAAAGCACAAAGAAGCACTTAAACACATACATTTACATACGTGTAGATGCAAATACTGCGTTTGATTACTTTATTTCTCTCTGTGTGTATGGAAGCAAATAAGACCCATAAGTATTTGAGTTTTAACAGGCACTGATGACTTAATATTTCAATTTAAACACAACTGAACTCAAATCATTGAAGTATTAAATCAAATTAAATCGTTCCACAACCAGAAGCCATGGATGAATAGAACCATCTGGAAAGATGGATTATACAGCAGCAGCCAACAATGTAAGACGATGCAAGAAAGGGACTTAATTACAGTGCACAAGTGAAAGGAGCTGATGGATCACATTTCAATGGAGTTTTACTTTGTAGAATTCCATGTGACAAAGAAAAGACTGAATTGAACTGAATTATTTTACTTTGAAAACCTCGGTTCTGAATATATTTGATCTAGTTCACCTCTTAAATTAAAACACGAGATTTCTTTCTCTGAATTTGAATTTATCTTTTTCAGTGTTAACAAATTCAGATCCAAAAATTCAAGTTTTAGAATAAAAAAATAATCATGTTGCTCAAATTCAATTAGCCCTTTATAAGTCCCGCCCCTTCTCGCTTTGTCTTCCAATAAGAATTGAGCAAGCCTGGAGTCTCAGTCAACTTTCTTCTTTCCTGTTACATTGAATGCACATTCTGTCAAGTTGTGGTTGTTACATGCATTGGCTCTTAAAATAAACTCTAAGAAATTAACTTAGAACGTAGGTAAAAACATTTGTTTTTAGGTTGACTTCCTTACGTTTCGGGCAACCACTGTTTCTCAAATGGTGTCCCACTGCACACTGGTGTGCTGTGATGCCAATCCAGGTGTGCCATTGTATTTTATGATAACCGCATTATTACAGCAATATTCAACTGGGCCTATACGAAAAGTTATGAATGAATTTTTAGTTGACTGTATCAGTATGTTGTATGCATCTATTTCCTAAAAAAGGGGCAACTCTAGCTACAAAGTGTAATACAAATCAAATTAAAAAACCCTAATTTGTCACCTTTCATGTTTCATGTGATGTGTGGCACATCAGAAGCCCTGATCGGCAGCCAGTGTGAGGGATGATAACATTTAAAAGGAGGAAGCTGTGATTGGGACAATTAACAGCTTTATTGTACAAAGGAAATTACAACAAACCACCAGCGAAGACGACCTACCGCTGAAAGAGAAGAGAAAAAAAAAAAGTAGACAGTATCATGAAAGCTTCCTGTCTTAGTTTTTTGTCTTATGTCCTGATAAGATAATTACATGTGTTATATATATGTGCACAGATATAAATACAGGTGTGCCCTTTGGTGTGTCTTGGGCACAAAAAGTTTGAAACCACTGTAGGCAACAAAGGGCGTGGTTAGGTTGAGAAAAAAACATCATGGTTTCGCTTCAAATAAGTTATGTTTGTTACTAACGTACTATAATGTCATGTGACATATGCCACCAGCATAGTTTGCTAAACACACTAGCACATAATGTCGTTTTTAAAATAACTTGATTGACTTTTGGTTTCACAGAAGACATGAACAGCGTCTCTCAGGTAAAAGTCTTGAGTTTGTTTGACCCACTCACCACATGCAGACTTTCTTGCTCTACAGTAGTTGCCCGGAGTGTCAAGAAATGTCGCCACCTAGGTTGTCTCGTACCGAGATCGTGAATGAGACCGAGCTGGGTTTTCAAACTTAAGTATTCATTCATTAATTTTCTGTAACTATTTATCGTGTTAGGTGTCCTGGGTGACATTGGGTGAGAGGCAGGGTACACCCTGGACAGGTCACCAGACTATCACAGGGCTGACACATAGAGACAGACAACCATTCACACCTACGGACAATTTAGAGTCACCAATTAACCTGCATGTCTTTGGACTGTGGGAGGAAGCTGGAGTACCTGGAGGAAACCCACACTGACACATAAGGGCTCCCCCACCCTGGGATTCGATCCCCAACCCCAGGTTCAATACAGGAACCCTCTTGCTGTGAGGCGACAATGCTAACCACTGCTCCACTGTGCCGCCCTCAATGCTATAAATGTAGTGGTGTTTACATTTCAGTAAAAATATTCAGTTGCCGTTAAAACTCAAACAGTTATGTCACTGTTTTGCTTCCATATTTGTGTCTATCTCAGCTGCCGTCACAGCCGCTTTAGTGCAGAACTACAGTATGTCTCACTGCCACAGTAAGTGGCCATTCTCTGAGGGAGTCATCCCTCAAAGTGACAGCTCAGCTATGTCACAACTGTTTCAAGTGTGCCTCTAGAAATAGCCCGCAGACTCTGCTGACATGTACAAGACTGAGGTTCTTTTTCTTCTTCTTGTAGTTTATGACCTTTTGCCTCGTGACCCCTGTCTGATATTTTAGGCTGTAGAAGTTCTGAAAGCTGAACGAGTTGGACACGGTTACAGAACCCTGGAGGACCAGGATCTGTACAGAGAACTGCTGGCTAAGAACATGCACTTTGAGGTGAGGAACTATCAGAGACATCGGCATCTTAATCAAAATGCTGCGTCACGGACAAGATTATTACTATCTGCAAAAATGTGTTATCAATTAAACATACTGTACCCTGTGCATCGTTATCAGGTGTGAGATCATTTAATCAGGTAATTAAAGTGACTCAGTTGTGTTATTACAGTCCCTACCAGTAGTGACACAGTTAAACGCTGCCCTCTAGTGGAGCCTTAAGTGTCACAACTAAGAGAAGAGACACTGCAGTAATGAGGTTTCTCAGTGCTGCCTGTGCTGCCCTGATTGCAGGTGTGTCCTATTTCCAGTAAGCTGACTGGCGCCTGCGACCCAGACTTCACTAAGCATCCTGTCATCACGTGAGCTGTGTTTATTTTACATAATTAACCCACATTAAACCAAACTGGAGGCTTAATTCATTTCATCCTGATGGATTTCATTGTTTCATTTGTGCAGGTTCAGGAAGGACAAGGCGAACTACTCCCTGAACACAGATGATCCCCTGATCTTCAACTCCAGCCTGCACCTCGACTACAGCACCGCGCACAAATATATGGGATTCACCGAGGAGGAATTCAAACGCCTGGTGAGATCAAATGCATGAATGATTACAGCAGCGGTTCACAGGGTGAAGTTTGATGAGAAGATAGACACACTTCATATCTTTTATACAGCGAAACAAGGTGAAACAGCTGGCCTGTCCAAATATGACAAAATCTGCCCAGTTGATTTGAATCATTTAAATAAGCTGAGTTCAGTGATTCGTTGTCACTACTCTTGCATTGCCAGACCTATCTCACGCTGTGCCATTGCTGGAGAAGGATCCGGCTAAGGGGAAAATCATAGGTCAAAGGTGGCGCTGAGGCCAGGTTGCAGCGACAGCGCTCTTGCAAAATAGCATCTGAAGACAATTTGTTTTGGTGGAACATTTGCTCATAGGAAGGCGAGCCCTGGCATTAAAATGACAGCAATGCTTTCCAGCTCCTCCTGGGGGGACTCCAAGGCGTTCACAGACCAGATGACATATGTAATCCCTTCAGCATGTTCTGGGTCTGCCCCGGGGCCTCCTACCCTGTGGGCCCACCACCCGTCCCGTGGGCCCACCATCTGCAGGGTCAGGATTCAGGGTTTGGTGCATCAACACATTCTGTGACTCAACCCTCCAGGGGTCAGGGCTTCTGAAACAAACATCTTAGATCAGGGGTTCTGAAAGTTCAGATGTCCAACTAAACAAGAGAGACCAAGAAAAATTGGTGACTCCCTCCCTCTGAAGCAGAACTAGAGTCCGAATATGTCTCCATTCCACAATACTTGATATTCCTTGAGTCAATATTCTGTAGTCTTCCTGCGCCGTCTTCCTGGGTATGCTTGTTTTTTGGTACCTCGCTGGCTACAAAATTAAACTAGTCTGCACACCAGGAACTGCTCCTTTTAGAAATGTTAATTGTATCACCACATGTGAAGGAGACACACATCTGTATATAGAAACTATGGTGGTCGCACAACAGATCATGTGATAACACATGTAGCTGTACAGGAAGGAGTGCAACACACAAAACCAGAACAAAATTACACCACAGGAATACATTTACAAAAAGGCCAGCAGTGCCTGGAATATCACATGACTTAAACATCAGATAAAAAAAGTCATAATGACATGCAAATTCAGGGTGAAATTATAAATGCATTAACAACATACATCCGCAGTTTCTTTTGTGAATGTAATGTATTCCTATGGTGTAATTTTGTTCTGGTTTTGCAGTGTGTTGTACTCAGTTTCTGTTTATCTATAGATGTTCACATGATCTGTTGGGCGACCACCATTGTTGGTATATCCAGAGGTGTGTCTCCTTATCTTGTTCATGTCAGACGAAGGGCTGGTGTCCAAAACGTAACGTGGTGATATGATTAAGTTTTTTGAGCCCTGGAGCTTTTCTGTGTGGCTTTTACCCCGGGACAGCCCCAACAGTACAGCATGCGCTCACAGTTAAAGGGATAATGCACCCAAAAATGAAAATTCAGCCATTATCTACTCACCCATATGCCGAGGGAGGCTCAGCTGAGTCCTCACAACACTTGCAGAGATCCAAGGGGAGAGGGGGTAGCAGCACAACTCCACCTAATGCAGGCTGACGGCACCCCAGATTCAAACGTCCAAAAACACATAATTTACACCACAAAATATCTCCATACTGCTCGTCCGTAGTGATCCAAGTGTCCTGAAGCCCCGACATAAAAAGTTGTTTGGAAAAACGACTTTTGAACTCTGTTTTTAGCCTCATTGTAGCCTGTAGCTCTGACTGCCTCTCTGTGGACCGTGCTGACGTGTGCAGCTAAAAACAGAGTTCAAATGACGTTTTTCCAAACAACTTTTTATGTCAGGACACTTGGATCACTACGGACGAGCAGTATGGAGATATTTTGTGCTTTCAATTACGTGGAGGATTAGGTGGAGTTGTGCTGCTACCCACTCTCCCCTGGGATCTCCACAAGGGATGTGAGGACTCTAAAACTTCACCTGAGCCTCCCTCTGCATATGGGTGAGTAGATAATGGCTGAATTTTCATTTTTGGGTGCACTATCCCTTTAAGAAAGTAAATGGGGTCTTTCATGTATCTTTGCAGCAACATCACTACAAACCTGAGGAAGTTGGCTTAGTTTCTTTCAAAAACATAGGAAGAAGGCAATGAGCAGTGAAAGAAGAAATTACCTTAAAAAAAAAACAGCAAGAAATTAGTAAAAAAAAATAAAAATAGAAAATTAAAAGCAAGAAAATTAGTAAGAAATAACAAAAAATAAAATAAGAAAAAAGAAAAAGGAAAAGGAAAAGGAAATGACCTTTAAAAAGAGCTTAAAATTCGAATAATTCTTTAACATTATGTTAAAATATATAATAATGATGATTATAAATATATGTTTTCCCAAACTTTTTAAAAATATTTTTCCAAATCTATTTTTTTTTTTTTTGCAATTTTAGGAACATTTCTTACCAGGTTGCTCATTGCCTTTTCCCCTCATGTTTTTGAAAGAAATTGCACCAATTTGCTCAGGGTTCAAAGGTTTAAAGGCCTTTTTCTCAAATTCTCAAATTTTGCTTAATATTTGGAGGAAAAAAACAATACTGGGAATCTCCTTTTACCAATATATTGGATGATTATTGATGTGGATGTGTCCCCTGTAATATATAATTACTGCTGGACTATTCCTTAAAAGTGAACTCAAACACACTATTTAACGTGCACTTTCCTGACTTCTTGTGTCCTATAGAACTTAAAATCTGCCGAGTCGTGCTTCCTGCCGGAGGACGAGAAGAATGAGCTCCTCCACAAGCTGTATGAGGCCTACGGGATGCTACAGACGACTGCCTTTTAAACCTGACGGAGGAGGAAGTCTGAGGAGGAAATGAGACCTGACCCAGCAGGGACAAATCACTCTGAACCCTTAATCTCCTCACCTGACGCAGTGGAATGTCTTTCTCCTCATTTGTAACCAGACATTTAACTGACAGAATTATATATCACGTATGCTGTTTATCATATGGCTGCTGCCTTCATCTCACATATCTATACATCCTAATCTTGTGTTCTGTCAGTGCTCCATCACCAAGACACTTTTTAATACTTAAGTATACGGCACAGTTTACAGAGGGTGACGTGGCGCTCTGCACGGTGCTAAAAACACGGGCATGCAAGTGTTTCATGTTTATGAAGCAGATTTTGTTTTTATGAAAACTATGGATACGTTCTTCATCTTGTGTTTACATCCTGTTTTCATGGAGAAAATCAGGGAAGCTTTTGACGCACAATTACTCAGCAGTTTTAATACTTTGTCAGCATGTTAAAGGGAAGGATGGGGGAGGAATATGTCGTTCATCTTTGGTGTGAAAGCATGTGGTGAAGGATAACTTAATTTACTACCTACAGGGAGAATATGGTTTACAGTGAATATCCAGTGTTTGGTTTAAGGGAGAAATAAGGGAATCCAGTGTCGGACATGTGTGCTTTTCGCCCTCCATTCTTAAAACAGGTAAAACAGCTCAATACCAAAATTATAGTCTTATATTTGAACACTAGGGGGCGCAATACAGTCACCTAGATGGACAAACCACACTTGGTGGCTTTGCATATCCTAATTACTCAATTCTTTTGATGTATGTATTTATTTAAAATATTTTTTCACTTCACTTAATAAAACAAAAACACTTCCATGTGTAACAGACACATTTATGACACTTATGAAAAGCATCTTTGAGCATAATAAAATCTATTATAAAACGTTCCTGTGTGTCAGCTTGTGTCTTTATCCTGATTATCTGCAGTAACTTTATTTTGCTTTCAGAAAATCACCTGCAAATGATCGCTTGCATATCAGTGGGCCTTTTTCATAGCAGTCATTTTTTAACATGTCATATTTGGAAAAGCACAAGAGGATCTAATAACATTAATGACTGCTTCTACAGAGTCACATTGCTGGCTCACTGGGATATCTACTGGGACGGTTAATGGAACAGAGCCATCGTTCGTTCATCTGTTGTTTCCCATGATGACAACTCAAGATGTCTGCTGTGAAAAAGGTCTATTACTCACCTTGTGTTACCTTGAACTGATGGAGAAAACTCTGCTTCTCTTGCACGCCTCCACGGTGAGCGAAGAATCCAAAAAAGGTGAACATTCTTGATAAACTGACGTCATAGGGGGACCACCTTCACCAACAGCAAAACTAAATCGAACATCAGTTGACAAACTCTCACACAACTCGTGCAGTGTAATCCCAGTCACGCTCAGCACTTCCAAAAAATATATATTTCTAACCAAACCTACTCTTTCAAAACACTTCTGCCTACGAGTAGTGAGCACTGAGTGTGCCTGAGAGTTCAAACACACCCTGCTGTGCATACGACTGTTTACTGACGTGTTTAACATCATAATGTTTGAGTGAAAATGCATGTGTTGGGAAGCACTGAGCACACAAAGTTGAATGAACAAAAATTGCAAGAGCATCCATTTCTGTTGAAAATTTTGGGTCCCAGACTCCCCCCAGTGATGGAGTTTAAATATGTATAAATAATATTAGAATCACACAAGTAGAAACAAAAAGAGGATCTGTAAGGACACAGATTCTCTTAGTATCGTACATGTCAGGACGTACTTTGAGGTCCTCGGGCAGCAGAGGTCTTTTGTCTGCTCCAGAGGTCTTTTGTCTGCTCCAGAGGCTTGACTGAAAACTAAAGGGGGCAGAGTGTTTGCTGTCAGGGCCTCGAGGCTCTGGAACAATCTGCCCGAGGAAATCAGGCCAGCCGAGTCAGCGATCTCTTTTAAGTCCCTTCTTAAAACAAACTTTTATTGGAGAGCCTTTCCTGATTGTACTTAAGTTTAAAGTTCATTTAAACTGTCTTTTATTTCCTCAGTTTTTATAAATTAAAGTGTTTTTATCAGTTCTTATAAAAGTTGTTTTCATGTCTTGTCTGTTTTAATTATCGACATGTAAAGCGATTTGTAACTGTTTTGAGAAGCGTTTCATAAATAAAGATTATTATTATTATATAAAGTAGTGCAAGTTAAAATGAAGGATAAAATATAACAAATAAAATATGGGGTAAGTGATATAAATCAGTCATAGCATGAATAGACAAAATGTAACAGGAATGTGCTGTAGTAAAATGTTTATGCATGACAACAGTGTAAATACATGTTTATATAGAAGTGCAAACAGTTTAAACTAGAATTGTTGCCCTGATGGTGCACGCCTTCGCAAACCAAGTTGCAGTTACAGTTTGTATCCATCTATGTCTGTGAAAACATGAATGCTTTACACACAACTCAAAGATCTAAACAATCCAGATGAGCACCCAAGATTAGAGTCACCAATTCAGTGTCTGACCAAACGTCTCCCCTTCAGTTCCTGAGATATTATGTTGTACAATGGCCAGAAAAGTGTTTATGCAGAACATTCTGATGTCACCATGATGTCTGCCTTTGACCTTTTGGATTTAAAATGTCATGACCTCATAATTTTATTCTATTAGACATTTATGTGAAATTTTGTCATAATTAGAAAAATACTTCTTGAATTATGGCCAAAAACAAAATTTCCTCAAGGTCTTCTTGTGTTCCCAAGAATGAGATGGACGCAAGGTCAAAGTGACCTTGACCACCAAAATCTAACCAGTTAATCACTGATTCCCCATTAGTCTCGCTCACCAGACCTTTCTCAAGAAAAGAAAGGTCTGGCTGCGCCGACTCTCACTTTAAGATTGGAGGAAAAAATGCCCCAGCTTTTTTTTATTTCTTTCAACCAATCACAATCGTTCTGGGCGGTGCCACAGCAACGGTGCGCTTGCAAAAATATTGCTGGGGGGAAACAGGTGTTGGTGTAACACGCCCACAAAAATATCACCTACAGGACGCGAACCATGGCAGAAAAATGGCTACATCCCCGCAAGATCAAACACCGCAAAAGTTAGTAAAGGACGTGTTGAAAACTGCTACACAACTGGAGGTGGTAGGGCGGGACTTTAGTGGGTGGCTCGTTCCGCCCAATGAGAGGCCGATCTATACAGCGAACTTCCACCCACTCAGACTAATTCCCCATGGACGTTTGTGCCAGATTTAAAGAAATTCCCTCAAGAAATGCTATAGATATCTGTTTACGAGAATGGAAAGGACAGACGTATGTTATGTACATACAGACGGACGACCCGAAAACATAATGCCTCTGACCGCAGCTATCGCCAGTGCAGAGGCATTAAAAAGGTAAAGTGACACGTAAAGTGAAAGTGACCAGAGTGATGGGCTCAGAGGTTTAACAGTCTTATGGTCTGAGTGATGAAGCCGTCCCTGAGCCTGGTGGTGAAGGACCAGATGCTGTGGTACCGTCTGTCAGACGGCAGCAGGCAGAACAGTTTGTGGTTGATGGGGTGATCTGATTTGAATCTCTGACACCACTGGATAAATGAGACTTGGATTATTCTGAGAGTTTGTAAACTGATGTTGTGATATCCTCCTGAGACCCTGTGTCCTCATATGAGGACATCACATTTTGGTTTTACTTGACCTTAAACTTTATTCTACTTGACTCCGACCTGTTGTCCTCGTTTGTGGACACTTGTGCTAGTGGTAAACGTGTTTAGTATAAGACAGTTGTTTTGTCAGTGAACGCTGTGAGTTGTAATGGAGCCGGATTTTGTAACATTGCCTTTGTTAAATGTTGCTGTTGTCCCTGGCTTCATATGAGTAGAGGAAAAGTTTGCTAGCTGCTAGGCTAATTTATACAATGTAAAATGCCATAGGCTTGTGCTAATAACATTAGCATGTTGTATTTGTGGGGAAAATGTGTGCAGATAAAGACAAGTATTTGTCTGTGAATGCTGCTGTGTACTTGTATTTGAAATTGTTGCTATTAAGCCATGTTTAATGTGTGTTTTGAATCAACTAAACTTTACAACACTTCTGCCGCCGACTAGTGTTTTGGAGGTGTAACTGTTGTGCAGCTGCATATTTTCAAACGGGAATACAATCTCTGTCTTTGCATTTTATTTTGATCAAAGTCTGTTTTTATAAAACTGCTTGTGACATCTCAAATGTGGCTTTGACTTTCAACTGAAACCATGTAGCCCATTTCGTACAAAATACCGAGAAATATATCTGGTATCGCCAGTCAGCCTGTGAATACCGAGATATGGATTTTGGGCCATATTGCCCAGCTGTAGTTACTGTTTACTTCAATTCATGACGAATGTTCTGTTCTTGGATTCTCCATTCACTGTGGAGGCATGCGAGAAAAATCGTCTTCGTCATGATTTCTAGGTAACGTGCGGTGAGTTATCGTTATATATTTATGGTCTTTTTGTGGGTGAAGTATTCCTTAAGCGAGTCCATATATGTATCTTCACTATAATATAAAGCTACTTTAACACTGAGCTTTTCAAGTAATTACTCTTTAAGAGGGAATTAGCTTAAGCCTGACACGAAGACTAATCCCAGCTTTGCAGATAAACTGCTCTGTCACCCTTTGCTTCTTTATATATAAAGAGATAAATGGGAACACTGGGACCAGGCTAGGTGGAAATATAAACACTGGCTTCCTGTGGTGACGCTTATGTACACAAAAGCTGCGTTCAGTAATATTTATGGCTCTGGAACAACTCAGCAAACTGAACTCATAAATCCTGTGCGACTCCTGTACCTGCTGTGTCCGACAGAAACCTGCACACCGCCTCGTGTGTAAGGCTAATTAGGCTTGAAAACATTAAACACAAATGTTACAGTAATTCATAAGTATTTTATTACACAAAGAAAATTGCTATCACAAAGTTATCACTGAACATTTAAGCAATAAATATGAAGTCCGTACACGACAGTATAATGGCGACTATGTTTTGTTACTGGAAAGTAAAGGAAAAGGACTCGACGATGAAACTGAACAAGAGGGTCACAAACACACAGAAGAAAATGACAAACAGATGATTATGAATACGCCCTCCGTGACACAGTTCCATATTAGGCTGGAACAATGTTTCGAGTGTTATAAATGAATTCTGTTCAGCTCTCTGTCCATCTCTGCAGGCATGAATCCAAAGTTTCTGTGCTTTCTTGTCTCGTCGGGAATATGAACGACTAACAGAGAATTAAGCAGCATCTCAATTGTCAGTTCTACTCTGTTCTGCTCCGCTTGTTACAATCTGATCCAATGAAAAGGCGAACATTTGGGCCCCTGAAGCTCCAAACAGGCTGGCAGTGAGCGAAGGTGTCCTTGTGTCCACTTAGGACAAACCAATATACACTCTCTCCTTTCCGCATGTCTCTCCACTTTCACTTGCTTCCTCTTCCTCTACTTTTCACTCCTTGGCTCTGCCCCCTCCTTCGGTCTCTGGCTGCATTTAGGACGGGCCTCCACCTCCCTGGGCGTCTTGGCTGGTGGAGCCCTCTGCCTCAGGGGCTGGGGAGGCCCCTGGGTCTCCTTCTGGAGAAAACAACAGGCAAAACAACAAACAGTCAAAGATCTGTGAACATCGAGCTCAAAATTGAGTTGGCATTCCTGACAGCAACCGATAAATCTGCTCTCAGGCTTCAGATAGAGAAAAATAATGAGAATCCTGTGGAAGGAACTACAACTTCCTGTAGTAACAGTGTCAAGCCTGATATGAGATTATTTCCAATTTGTGAGGTTTCCCACCAGACCAGCGCTACAGAACTCTGATTTATAGCCGTCAGATTTGGTATCATGTCATGGGAAACTTGTCTTTGACTGAAAAGGAAGTCGATGTAACACACAACGATCAGGGCCGGGAACAACTGCGTCACATTCAGACATGTTCCTCCTAACAACGTGACACTGTGTGCTGAAAGGAGAGGAAGTGAAGGACTATCTGTCATCATGCCGCTGTTACGACTCATTTAACTCTGAGGCAACAAAGCACAACAATCAAATCTCACAGAGACCAAAAGCTGAGCGGCACCACCTGTTCGGAGTTTGATATTTTGGGCGCATTGAGACGCAGATCCGTCCAGTTCTTGACTATCTTCAGGTGGATGCATCTGCCATACATTCTGGTAAACTTTTTTTAAACTGAAAAACATGACAACTGTGTCAAACCACACAGGCTCGTTAACTCCATCAGAAAACTTCTGGGAACAGTTATGAGAAAGAGTGTAACAATACAGAAACTCAGTAACAGTGCAGACTTTGGGTAAAAGAATACGTATCTGAATGTATATGAATACCTAAATGATTCAAAGGACTCAAAGGATCCGTTGATAATGCTCTGGTTCCACATAACACAGGACACCCCTAGAGGTCCTGTCTCCATGCCTCCACAGGGCAGATGCCCCACCGCAGATTGGACTTTGCTCTGGCCTGTCGAGGCCCAGACAAAGGACCTCTATCACAAATGCTCGACCAGATTGGGATCTGTGAAAGTTGAAAGCTAGGTTGATGTCTTGAGCTCTTTGTCACGTTCCTTGGACCATTCCTGAGCAGTTTTGTGGTGTGGCATGGTGCACTGCCTTGCACCTGCTGCCACTGGGGGTACTGTTGCAATCAGTGGTCTATAACAATGTTTAGGTGGGTGGTGTGTGTAAAGGGGCCACCACGTTAATGCCAGGACCAAAGGTTTCCCAGCAGAACATTGAATTGTAATGAAATGATGGATGTTATTCATTTCACCTGTCAGTGGTTTTAATATTTTGGCTGGTTGGTGTATGTTAACAAGTGGAAATATTGCCAGTATCACAATATGAATTTTTCACATGATATTAAAATTATATTGGTATTATTGTGAACAAGATGATATGGCATACCCCTGCTGGCCACTGTAGTTAAAAGCCCCACCTCATCAGAAAACATGAAACATGAAATTAGTTTAATCAGTCTTGGTTTTTTTGTTTTTTTTAACTGGTTTAAATCACCAGGTCCATTTGTTTTGTAAAGGAAGAGACTTCTAAGGGTAATTCAGCTCCGGTGAAAAACCCCTGATTAATGAACACTAAAGAAATTCTGACTGGGAGAAGTTTCACCTGGTTTCGATCTGCAGTCCTCACCACTAGATGCCACTAAATCCCCCAAAATCTTACACACTAGACCTTTAATTTTTTTCAGTACATAACTGATGATAATTAGCATTTGGCACCACTGGTTAGCACGTGTCACTAACTGGGTTTCCATCCAAATGTATTGCAAATTTTAAGCAAATTTTGTGAAAATGCGAATTTATGCACGTTTCTATTCATTATTGTTTTGCGAGTATTGGGAGTCAACAGGTCGAGCAGAAGGCGGTGCTTCTCATGAAAAATAAAAATGCAAAAGAACACCCGTAGAAGAAGAGGGCGCCGTGAGATGACATCATTGAGAGCGTCTCATGTCCACAACTGATGTAAACAATTACCGGCACATCCATGACTACGACGAGATGGAGAGATTCCTTGGGAACTTCTTGGCTATTGCGAGAGCTCTCATCACACTCATATCAGCGTTGTCAGCGTAGCCTACATAATGCCGTGATGTCTGTGTTGGTACACCAGGCAGCGCACATGATGCAGCGGTATTCAACACATCCAGTCTATTCAGGTAAGTTGTGAAATAGCCTACACTCACCTGACACTGGAGTAATTACTTCTCTCTAAGTTCACACAGGTGTGTGTGAAGTAGAAGTAGGATCCGGTAGCCTACGTCATTGTTTATTCGCTAAATCTGTTTCCATTGTCAAAAGTCGCATTTTCCTAATATCGATACGCTGACTTTTCCACCCCCTCCAAGCGTAAAAACTTTTTTGCGATATTTCGGCCTTTTTTCTAATTTCTGGCGTTTCCATTCAAGTTTTTTTTGGCAATTGTTGAAAATGCGAATAAAAATAGATGGATGGAAACCTGACTACTGACTGTTACAATGGAGAAATGGGTGTTAACTCTGAGTTAGCCTTTGATTTACAAATGGTCATTTTGTGGGTGAAGTATTCCTTTAAAATAAGTTTTAATTGTAATATTTTGGGGTGAATAAGATTCAACTTTGTTGTCATGTCAGTCTAAAATACAGGTCTGCACAATGAAATGTAGTTGTAGCTCCTTCCATGTTTCACATACAGAAAATGTACAAACAAATATTACAATATTTAAATTAGTATAAAACATAAACACTAAAATAAGAAATGAAATACAACAAAGTACAGTAAAAAGTAGCACTTGCGGAAGAAATAAAAGAAAAGTACAAGGAAGATAAACAGTGATGTACAAACACAAATTATGTCAGTATGTGTAACATACAGTGCAAATAGAAAACTTTGGTTACAGCTGGAATGAGGGTGCAAAAGGCAGCAGTGTGGTAAAGTGCAAAACCAGTGTAACATACAACAGAACAGTTCCACCTTTTGTGCAGTCTAGATAGAGCTATTGATAAGATATACCTTCTCCTCCTCTTCTTCTTCTTGTCCTGTGTGTTAATACTCCACTGGCCACGAGTGTGATGGTGGCATTGGTGAATTACCAAACAGACCTACTGGGCCCAACAGCTCAGAGGGCCTAAACCAGAGCGTCTTTGTGAAGTCACTTATTTATGTTGCATTTCTTGTCACAAAGTCAAAAGATGAGTCATTCATTTCAACAGCAGAGCCCCCAAAATCTGAAACACTGAGGGAATGGCCTGAACATTAACTTTGATGACATCATGTGAAAGAAACAATCATGATACATCTTAGGTGATTGTTCCTTCACTTTATCTACAGGACTTTACAATTAGGACAATGCAACATGGGCCCTTTGACTCTGTGGGGGGAACCCAAAAAGCAAGTGCAGAACAACAGCACTATTTTTTTGTTTTCTCTCCTTTTTTGTAGTTTGTGCATGTTGTGCATCAGGGGGTTCTCTCACCCTTTCATGCATGAATTATTACGACCTCATTCAAGATTTCTTGAGTGTTTTTATTCCTTTTTAGGCATGAAAAAAGCTTCTCCCCTCTCGTTCTACTCCTCCCTTCTGTTCAACTCCTTCCTCTTCACTCCTCAGCCCCCACCCACCTCCTCCTGTTCAACTCTATCATTTTTCCAATGAACATTTTTTGCAAAAATATTGTCAAAATAGTTTCTGTTACAAAACCTGTACATTAAATTCTAATAGCGTGAATCAATTGTTTTACAGCCCCAAAAAACGTCACTGCAGATGAAGTATTTTCAAGCACAATAAAGATGCAGCAATAGTATTTAGTGTAGTTGAAATATACCCAGCACTGCATGATGTCCATGATGATTAATTGCAATTTCCTCCCAACATATAATCAACTGTATTGCTCCTTAGGTTTTACTTTGTGTTACCAGATTTTATTTACCTGCCAGGGCCTTCTATTATAAAAGGATTGGCAAGATATTCCTGAGCTGCACAACATTTCTTGCGTTCTGTCGGCCATCTTGGTTTTGAGAGATTTGTGTTGCACTGACAACACCTGGCCGGTAGGTGGCAGTGTATGGCATGACGCACAGGGGTCCACTGTAGTGACTTAAATGCAACTACAGCATCAGAACCCATGCATATACAAGAAAATGTTTTTTTCTTATTTTCTTACAGACATCTTTCATTTATAGTTCATCAATAAAATGTGTAGCAGTAAAAGTTTGGTTCTCAGCAAAGTATCATACCTACATGCACAAGTTTATGCTCAAGTGTTGTACATATCTTTTGTATATTTATTTCTGTTTATACTGACACATATATTTGTGTTTCTCAAAAACTACTTGATAAACAGTATTTAAAAAAGAGGTTCCTTCTAAGAGGCCTCTCTGTTAATGTGCTGTTGGCTTTAATTGAGTGAACCTGTGTTGGAAATCCTGTGTTGCTGAGATACAGGTGAAAGTATTCACTTTTACAGGTCTGTGCCAAGAGGACTGTTGTCTCATAATCTGCCTTTGGGTAATCAATAGTTCAATCCCCCACACTGTCAGACCCTGATTCTGTCTTAAACTACTCTTGACAAACTTTGAAACTCTCTAACTTGTATTTGACTTTTCACACCTGACGTGTTTGGTTCAGTTAAAATGACCTCAGGTCTGTTTGCCCGGTTAGTACGGTTCACTTGGGCTGGTGTCAAATCTGTCAGTCAAACCCTGGTGTGGACCAAACAACTGAACCAAGACCTCTTGAAAAAGTGTGTCATGGTCTACTTACAAGCAGACTTTGGTGCAGTTTGTTTGTGGTGTGAAAGCAAAAAAAAACAACCACTGGATTTCATATATATATCATATATATATATATATATATATATATGATTTAGCATGATTTAAAAAGCTAAACAACTCATAAATTCATCTGCTGACTGTGAAATCTGTCCACAATCCTGTAATTGATTTGTATAAGACTGTGTTTTTCACCCATTTATGCCAATAATTTTGTAACCATTGTATGGATGTCAGCATGGGTATTTTTCGGGACTAAAAAGCTGTGAAAACTACCGTCCTTGAATCTGAATTCATGTGCTCTGTCAGTTCATTAGGTCCATTAAAAAGTGTGTATGGGTCCTGATCAGAGCTGCTCCTCAATCCTCGACCAAACACTAGTCGACCAGAGAGGTCATTAATTGGCAAGATTTCATTGGTTGCTTAAACAGTAAGGTTGCAGGTTGCAGTAAATTAAAAAAAAAACAAAAAAAAAAACTTGAAACTCCATTAGGAGCTGCGCCTTGTCAAAATAAATCAAAGCCTATATGACTGGACCATGTGGGAGTTTAATTTGAAAGGACAGACACAGGAAGTGTCCACGCTCAGCAGTCAGACAGGAGTCAGGTTAATTTCCAGGGCTGGTACCTGCGGTTATTCCACAGGCTAGTTAATAACATGTCGGGCAGGAAATCCAAAGTGTGGGATCATTTTGAGAAGGTGAAGGACGAACCCAAGGTGATATGTAAACTCATCTTCATTGGTCGACTACAAACATGACGTATCATCTGAAACATGGAAGTAGCTACATGCCCATTAGCCCACAGCGTCATTAACAGGCGGCTCGCTCAGTGTGTGACGTGCACTTGTAGATAAAATATAGGCCTATATTAATGAAGGTTCATTAGTACGGTTTTGTATTTCTCTGTAATGTAGCACAGTGTTAACAATGTTACTGATACTATTCTTTCTCACACCTTCAACTCAAACCACCAAAATATATCATTTAATAATTACATTAATATCGTAAACATGCAGGCGACTAGTCGACTAATGGCCCTAAATGATGACTATTGGTTGACTTGGAAAATTCTCAGTCAGGGGCAGCCCTAGTCCTGATGATGCAGGATGACAAACGCCAAACCTGTCCAGTCAATGAGTACATGTGAGTCTGGCATGTTTTTGCTCTTGGTGCATTTGTATAAAGTCACTGTGAACAGGAATCAGATCAGAGCTAAAGGCAACTTGGCCTGTTCCAACTGAGCCCAACTGCAGGTGTGAAAGCACCCTAAGAGTAAAATTAAAACTGGCCTTATACAACAGACCAGTCTAAAATATCTTAGTTAAAAAACTCCAGGTCTTGCACAAATATATGCACATTACTTCTGCTTCCAAGCTGCGTAACTAATGTATTCAGCTGTGGATTTACTGACCTGCAGCCTTCAGGTCCATCTCTGCCAGGTCTTTGGTGAGTTCACTGGTGCTGGCCCCTCCTTCTCCCTCGCCTGCGATGTCGGGCACTGCGTTCCTGCGGCCTGTGCGATCACAGTTGATGAAGTCTGAGTACGACGTCTCCACGTCCATCATCTGTCCATGACCAGCGCTCTCATTACACCTGCCAAGAGGGAGGAGGGGAGGATGTCAGACGGCTGCGGAGGTGTTGCTAGAAGCAAATAAATCACCCTGCTGTCTCCCTTCAATGGTTTGCAGGACCCGTGGGAGGACGAATCACTGTGTGCTATGAATTTCTACTTCAGGAGAATCAACGTGACATGAAGGAATACTGGCTTCAGACTTTTTAAAAATATCACACACTGCTATTTAAGAGGCAGCTGAGGATGACCAATGCAGAGTGAGAGAGTGGGCAGAGAGGAGGCACTTCAGAGGCACTTCCACCACCTGAAAGGCCGACAGCCGCAGCAGCTGGGAGAGTATTAATATAAAGAAGAATGACGGCGTTAATAATTCCTATTTCTGCACAGCGATTAATGAACTCCTGACACCTCTGCTAATAGGTTGTCCTAATTACATCAGGAAAAACAAAAAGCTGCATCACATCTCTCGTAGCTCTCACTTCCATCGTCACACCCCTCTATAGAGTCCATTTGTTTGTCCTTTAGGTTCTTACACAGCAAAGATATAGGAAAAAACAGGAGAGGAGGAGCTGGAAAGAGCACTGATCAATAAGGAAAGAGTAAAAGAGTTTAAAAACAATCAGAGGACGAGCAGAGGCGTGGCCACAAAGAGCCCCAGCTAAAAAAGTAAGCAGAGGTCCCATTAGCCATTCATTCCTCTTCTGTTTCCTGTTCTCAGTCCATATTTAACTGGGTCATGGATCCTGCCAACCACTAAAACACTATACAGCTGGTGATTCCTCAGAGAGACCAGGACAAAAAGGAAGAGTGCTCCAGAAAAGACAAGACAGAAAGAAAGGATAGTATGGAGGCCCACTTCTGCCAGTGTGGTGAAAAAGGGGATCCTGTAAGTCATGCTAATGAGAATCTTAAATTTAAAATGACGAGTTAGTGTCTCAGGGTAATGAGAAACTTTGTAAAAACTAACTTATCTCAAATGAGGAACTTTCTCAAAAACTTTTGCAAAATAACAAATTAGTACCCCAAAATCACGAGTTAGTATCTCAACATATCAAACTTTCTCAAAATACTGAGGAACTTTCTCTGAATGAGAATACTTCTTAACATCATGTTTTACTATCTCAAAATATTATATTACAGTATTAGTATCTCAAAAGTAAGGAAATTCCTTATAATGTGTGATTTCCCCCCAAATAATGACATGTTTATTCCTAAAAATGAGAAAGTCTCTCAAAACATTGACATAGGCTACTTATCTCAAAATAATGAGTTAGTATCTCAAAATAATAAGTATTTCAAGATAATGAGTTAGTATCCCACAATTGTGACATACTTACCTCAAAATTAGTTAGTATCTCAAAACAGTGACATATTTATCTCAAAATAACGAGTTAGTATCTCAAAAATAATGAGTTAGTATCTCAAAACAGTGACATACATATCTCAAAATATTAAGTTATTATCTCAAAAATAATGAGTTAGTATGTCAATATAATGAGTATTTCAAGATAATGAATTAATATTTCAGGATAATAAGTTAGTATCTCAAAACAGTGACATACTTATCTCAACATAATGAGTTAGTATCTCCAAATTGTAACATACAAATCTCAAAATAATGACTGAGTATTTCAAAATAATGACTTAGTATCTCAAAACAGTGACATACTATCTCAAAATATTAAGTTATTATCTCAAAAATAATGAGTGAGTATGTCAATATAATGAGTATTTCAAGATAATGAATTAATATTTCAGGATAATAAGTTAGTATCTCAAAACAGTGACATACTTAACATGAGTATCTCAAAAATAGTTTCATACTTATCTTAAAATGACTTAGTATCTCAAAATAGTGACAAACGTATCTCAAAATGAGTTAGTATTTCAAAATTATGACATACTTAACTCTAACTAATGAGTTAGTATCTCAAAATGAGTCAGTATCTCAACATAATGAAATTTCCCAAAAGACTGGGTTAGTATATTTAAATAATGACAAACTTATCTCAAGATATTGAGTTAGTATCTTAAGTAAAGACAACTTTCTCTGAATGAGATTTTTGTCAAAATAATACCTTACTTATCTCAAAATAATGAGTTAGTATCTCAAAATAATGAGTAACTTTCTCTGAATGAGATGTTTCTTTTTTGGTCAAACTAATGATTTACTTATCTCAAAATGATGTGTTAGTACCTCAAAGATGAGGAAATTCCTTAAAATGTGTAATTTCACCAAAAATAATGACTTATTTATCCCAACTAATGAGACAGTCTCTAGAAACAATGAGTTAGTATCTCAAAACAGTGTTAGTATCTTTAAAAATAGTGACATACTTATCTAAAAATAAGTTTGTATTTCAAAATAATGAGTTAGTATTTCAGGATAATAAGTTAGTATCTCACAATAGTGACATATTTATCTCAAAATGAGTTAGTATCTCAGAATTGTGACATACTTATTTCAAAATAATGAGTTAGTCTTTTAAAATAATGAGTCAGTATGTCAAAACAGTGACAGACTAATCTCAAAATGAGTTAGTATCTCAAAATAAATAGTTAGTCTTTCAAAATAGTGACACATGTATCTCAAAATGAGTTCGTTTTTCAAAATTGTGACATACTCAACTCTAAATAATGACTTAGTATCTCAAAATGAGTCAGTGTCTCAACATAAAATTTCTTAAAAGATTGGGTTGGTATCTTAAAATAGTGACAAACTTATCTCAAGATATTGAGTTAGTATCCTTAAATAAAGAGAACCTTCTCTGAACAAGATTTTTTGTCAAAATAATGACATAGTTATCTCAAAGTAAGTATGTCATTAGTATATCAATGAGTTAGTATCTCAACATAATGAGTTAGTATCTCAAAATAGTGACATGATTATCTCAGATAATATAGACTAACGCATTATTTTGATTAAGTTTCTCATTATAATTATTATACAATCTAACTAAATTGGCAGAACTGGGCTCTCATATAAAGAGATACTGGAGCAGCAGTAGGACGTCGTCCTCTGATGCAAAAAAAAGGAGAAAGAAACCCAAACACACTGCATCAGAGTGTAAGCGTCGTCACAGCTGTTCCTCTCCTACAGCTACAGATCAGACCTCACTGCTGTGTATGAGCAGCATAACTGACTACATTACCGCTACACACACACCCTCTGATAAAGCATGTAACACGACAGAACAGCTGAGCGGCTGTGAATCTTTAAGAAGCATGAGGGGGTTGGAGTCTCGAAGGGAACCCAGAGAAAGAATGAGAGAGGAATAAAAACGAGCTGGCAGACACGGCAGCAACACGCTGACCCTGGGCCAGTCTGTTCCCAAACCCTTTCACGCACATTCTTTTAGTATCATTCAAAGAAGGTCCCACAATTGTTTTCTTTCTCTTATATGTACAGTATGTGAGCGCCATGCCAAACAGGAAGCAACCCAGGGTCATTCCCTGAGAGGTCACGAGCCACAAAGACGTCGGCAATGCTGTTTGGGAATGTGAAAATTGCAGTGAAGGGCAAACTTTAAGCCCCTGTAGGTAAGAGCGCTACCTCAGGAAATGTCATTGAGTTCCGGGCTGCTGGCGTTTCTCCGAGTGCGTCTACTAAACACAAGAGCCACTCTGTATTCCCGACTGCAGAAGGACGGTGGTGTGATCCTCTGATAGACTGTCATTGAGATAGGCAGGCTGAACAGTCATTAGTGAGACAAATCACAGTGGGAGGCCAGCGTCTCACAGGTTCATAATTACACCTTCACTACTACCTTTTCCTCCACCTTTAGTTCAAACATTAGTGTTAAGATGGGGCAATCACGTTCATGACCACACAGTTTATCTTATTTGTTCTTTTTAAAACCACTTACGAAAGAATCATGTACATTTGTGGTAAACTTCAAATCAAATCAAGTTTATATAAAAACAACCACAGTTGCTTTTCTCTGTTTTATATCACTGGAAACTGAAAATATTTCGGTTTGAGACCATTGGTCAGGCATATCAAGATATGTGCAGACGTCACCTCAGGGTGTGGGGAAGTATGGGGGACACTGTTTCCTATTTTACAGCCCAAAAGATTAATCCATCGTGGAAAAGAAAAAATCTCTTCAGAGCTTTTAAAGGTGATAAACTTGAAGCGATGATGTAATGTGTCTTTGTGAGTTTATCTGGAGATGCAGAGCCAGGCTTTACCTGATATCAGACAGAATGTTTAACTTGTTACACTCCTGGTTCCCCTAACCAATCATTATACCCCTTTTCCATTAAAATTAGCATGTGTACGAAGGTTTTTAAAGCACGGGAAAACAGCTGGAGAACAGGTCAGTAAACAGAGGCCTGCGAAAACTTTACTGTGATTCTATTGAACTCAAGTTCGTTTGCCCCCTGAGTGCGGTTCGTTTGGGCAGGTGTGAACACAGCAATCACACTCAGGTGTGCACCAGAACAACCAGACCGAGACCTTCTTGAAGAGGTGGTCTCGGTCGGGTTACAAATGAACTCTGGTGCGGTTCGTTTGTGGTGAGAAGGTGTTCCGACCTGGATGTGAAGCAACTACAGTCACATGACACATTGTTTGGGTTAAACATGAGCATGTTACAGTCCTGGAGGATTATTAATGTGCACCTCCTCCTGTACTGCCTTAATATGCACATTCAGCACATCCAATGCATCAAAACATTGTTTTCTAGTTGGAGCCGCGCCTCGTTTTCAAACTGTATGGTTTGACTAAAATGAACAATGACAGCAATATAGTCCACGATGAGCAGCGCTAAAATCAACCTGCGTAGTTGTCCCTCCATTGTGACATTAGAAAGTGTCACAGTTATTGCAAGTGTTTGTTTACTTCCTGGATTTTTCCCACATGGAAATTCTGACCAATCAAGAGCAGCTTTCTCATGCAGACATTTTATCTGGTCCGCAAAAATGCAAATTTCTAAAAAAATTAGTCCCTGATTCAGACCAAAGGAGACAACTATAGGTCTGAAAGCACCCTAACTCTGGGCAAAACAGCATATTTTCCAAAATATCAACCTATCCCTTTAAGTTGACCTCCTGTGATACACAATCAATGCATTTTCTACAGACTGAATATTTCATTAGATCTATCTTTGACAACAAACAGCCAGCTCTGACTGTGTATCCAGTGCAGCAATGAAATGGCCTGTTTGCCTTTTTCTACTCCACTGGCCCAGTTGTTATGGGACCTCCGTCTAATTGCCATTTGTTTGTTTAATTAGTCGGCTTGCCTGCGCATGTGGATCAGATCCTACCATGAGATCATTAACAGGTTTCCATGGAGGGATGATGGTGATGATGGTGGTGATGAGGATGTTCTGCCTCCTGCTCTCCGACACGTGTTTACACTCTTGTCTGTCTTTGTCTGGTCTCAGCTGTGGTAGAAGCTGTTTAATGGCGCTGCACTTTGAAATGACTTTATCCCTCAGATATCCACAGAGCACACCAGGATGATGAACTTGTTTTTGTTTTTAGCGCTGGCTGACTGACTGAAGCTGTGCAGATTGTTGTTGTTCACCTGCTGTGATTTGTATGATGCAAATGATTATGTAAAGTGACTTGGAGGCAGCCGATGAGTAAAAGACACTGATGACCTTCTGTGTGACTGAGCTGATTGCAGCTGTTGTTTATTGAGCTGAATAAAAGAATAATCATAAACTCCATCTAGGGTTGCAATGAATTGTTTAGTCTTTACTTGGGATGTCAGAATGGCTTTACTTTGCTTTTGATAGCCCGATTAACTGCTGACTAACCAGCTGATTTTTAAGAATAAAAGGCAAGATGACGTGAAATACAAGAAGCCTTTCCTATTTGTTTGGTGCTCCAATGACTCAGTGAGCTTTAGCACCACATTTCAAAGTGCTATCGATTAAGAGGTGGTGAAATTTTAATGTTTAGTGATGTAATGTTTTGCCTTTAATGTATTTTCTGTTGCCTTTGCTGACAGACAGCTGGATAGCCACATTAACACTTGGAAACATGGTGCCGACTGCCCACCCTGGCGTCTCCACTGGTTAGCAAGCCTCGGACAGCGCCACTCATTCATATTTACTACTAGTAACCAGGGTGATGTTGCTTCGATAACATTGTGCCCACCCTCCAGTCTCCCCCCAGGTTGCCCAGATGAGCTAGTGGCTCAATTGTGAGCTGCAAAACAGCTTTGGCGCTGTTAGCTTTGTTAGCACCATTAGCAGCCTCAGCACGGCTAGTGGTGCTAACATAGTTAACAAAGCTGCGGCTAGAAAATGAAGCTGTTTAGACCAGAGGGTGGCCACCATGTTATCACAGCAACACCGCCACGGTTACCAGCGGTAAATGCGAATGAGCGGTGCTGCTAGCTAGCTTCCATCCAGTCCATCAGTCATTTTGAGCTGCAAAACCCCTTTAGCATTGTTAACTATGTCAGCACCACTAGCCGTGCTGACACTGCTAACAGTGCTAACAGTGAAGGGGCTTTGCAGCTCAAAACTTAGCCACTTACTCAGCGGGGCGACCTAGGTGTGAGACCATAGGGTGGACACAATATCTCCACAGTAATGCTGTTGGGTTGGGTTGGTGTGACTAGAGTTAATCGCAGAATGAGCAGTGCCGCTAGAGTGCCTAGCTTTGAAGCCAATTTTTGTAGAGACCAAACAATGGAACTGGGTTTGTCATGTGATGCTCTTCAGCCCATTAAGACTTTTCCCCTATTGACTTACATGGCAAAAGAGACGTCAGCAGGATTTGTTTCCATTTGGTCTCATGACATTTGTTAAGTCTAGAAGAGCCGCAAGATTAAATCTTTTTAACCCATCTCAAGTTAACTGAGCGATAAAGTGGGAGTAGCCAGCAGAAGTCTCAAGTGCGCCTGCTCTATGGGCCGTATGTTGCGGAAGCAGTGCTCGGTCATCTGAACTGTTGAACCAATTTGGCTTCATGTGCCAAAGAAATAAATTGGGCACCACCGCAAATACTGTATCCATTACTCTTTATACATCCATGGGTGGTGCGCAGTGCAGTAAACTAAAGAGCTGCAAAATTAACTGATAGACCAACAATTTTCTTAACAGTAAACCGATTATGCTTACGACACATCCTGGGAATTTACTGGCCTAACACCATCGCAAACGAAGAGCTCTGGCAAACCACACAACAAGAACAAACTGAAAACCAAGTCAAACGCAGGAAATGGGGCTGGATCGGGCACACCTTGAGAAAACCATCCTCCAACATGACCAGATAGGCCTTAACCTGGAACCCACAAGGGAAAAGAAAGCCAGGAAGACCAAGAAACAGCTGGAAAAGGTCTGTCGAGGCGGAACTCAAGGAAACAAGAACATCCTGGAAGGAAGCAGAGAAGAACTCTGGAGGAAGTTCTAGAATGACCTATGCTCCCCAAAGAGCAAAAGGGTTTAAGTCAAGTAAGTCAAGTCAAACCGATTAACGGTTAACTATTAACATGGTGAAAAAATGTCCAGGCTGGACATTTTCAAATGTTTTCTTTTATCCAACCAACAGTCCAAAACTAGAATATATCAATTTTACAATGACCTACAGAGAATACTATAGCAGCAAAATTGTCACATTTGAAAAGCTGAAGGCTGCAATTATTATGGATTTTTTCCTGAAAAATGACTTAAATGATTTCTCAATTCTCAAAATTGTTGCAGCTTTAATATCATGTTTCTTTCTGGATAACATACATGTGTCCTCTTAAAGTCGCATTTTAAGTGTAATATAGTTGACCTATTACACACATGTGATGCGGTCTTGCATAATTTACATCTCGACAGTATCTCACACCACATTCCAGGAAATTATGACTTACAGCTCTCTTTATATGTGTGTTCTAGTTAAACAAAAAGGCTGTCTTTATGTGAAAAGGCCAGGGCGTGCATACGCAGGGAAACTTGACACAGCTGCAGCTGGAAACACTACCACAAGACAAATGTCACAGGTGTGTATTTTCACCCGAGACAATAACAACTCAATCCTCAAAGGGAAATCGCTGCAGCTCAGCTCATGAGCTGAACTCGGCTCGCTCTCTTTCCCCTCTTCTCCTTCCTGCTCTGCACTGTATGTGTGGATTGTTTCCAACGAGGGGATTCTCTCTACAAAAGTTATTTCAGGAACTAATTCAAATTCTGGTAATTCCTCTGTTCTGAGAGAAAGCTGCATTGTCGTTTCAACACAAAAAGCACGATAACCTCATTGTGAATGAAAGCACAGCTGCACAACAGCTGTTACATACGACAGGTTTGAACATGAAGTGACCACACTGGGGGAGGTGACATGTAACAGGAGAGGTTTTGGCATGCACATATTAGGAACAAAAGCCTTTGAGATCACTGGGGGAATATGAGTCAGCATAGCCACTTACACTGGGCCCATTAGAGAGGCAGGCTCACTTCTGTCCCGCCGGAGCCTTTTAAGCCTGATATGTGTGTAATAAACTCACATTATCTGCAATAACCCACACAAAGACTGGCTTCTTTGCTGATTTGGACGTCCATTAGGCCCGTCTACACAACCAATTTCAAGTCAACTAATTGTGACGCATTTATTGACGAGGCAAAAAGCCTCCACGCTTCTACTAGCAACTAAAGTTTCCACTGGCCTTTTTGAACCACAAATACTTAATGACCTGCCTTAAAGTTTGACGTGATCAAGCTGACGAAAATCAAAAAGTATGCAACTGAGAATTATTTTCATTGTGGATTAATCCGTCATCTAATTTCTTGATTCATCATTTGGTCTATAAAGTATTGAAAAATTGTAAAAAAAAAAAATACATAAAATAAAATTAAAAGTATGTAAATAACAATCAAATAATCATTATAGTTATTTTTAAGCAAACATTTGATGGTTTCAGCTCTTCAAATGTGACAACTTAATCTTAAGGGCTGAAAAATGAAGCCAACATGGAAGAACCAAATGGCCCTCAAGTGGCTGGGTCGACCCACAATCTACAGGACCCTGCGCCAATCAACGGTCAGGCGGTTCAGATAAGCTTGTTAGAAAATCTGCAGTTTTCTGGCAGGCTGGTCATTAACTGTCAAAGCAGTGTATGTTATTAATAACTTACAGAAACACTGTGCAATAGTCCACCTTCCACCTTCTCCTCTCTCTGTCTCCCTCCCCACAACAAGCACCTCAATCCTCAGCATCTGGAGTTTCTGCTTTCCAGTTTTTGACCAATACAATCTATTTAAATATATTTAAATCTCTCCAATCATAACGTCAGGTAAAAATGTTTTCCTCTGAGAATCTGCTTGCCTAACAGCAGGCAAGCAAGCATCTCTGTGTCCACACTGAATCTGTTAAATATGCACTTCGGTTGCGTCATGTAAACAAACCATCAGCTGTGCGCTCATATAAACAAACTGCGTAGGATATCAGCAGTGTGCTCGAAATTAAGACTTAACCACTTACAAGATGGGTGAGTACTTGCTGTCTCCTCACAGAAAACAACACGTTTTATATTGTTTGATATTTACTGGAAACTTTCAGCTGTCGTTTGCGGGTTTGAGGGTCGGGTTTGTAACGCATATCTTTGCAGGTCGGACAGGCAGATTGGCTCTCATAACGGGCCGGTCTGGAGTGAGTTTAAGAAAAACACACCCAGGCATCTGCATCACTAATCTCCATAGAACCCCAACTTTACAGCAGAAATAAGCAACCACAGCCTGGAATGAAAAAAACGTTTTTTGGTTTCTATAGCTCATCTCGCCTTCATGACAACTGTACAGGGTGAACTTTTATGTAACTCATCCATCCGGGCTGCTTTGAGTGACAAGCTGTCAACCAATAGTGCCCACGAGCTCTCAGTTAGATCCACCCCTTGCTCCTCTACCGCTCCATCCTCTCTATCAAATATGGTCTCTTCTTGCTCAAAAGAACTAAGATGGTGACGGCCAAAATGCCAAACTCAAGGCCTCTAAACGCAGGTCCACAAACAGAAGGGTGATGTCACAGTGGCTACGTGCATTATTTCACATAGTCTATGGTTGGCAAACATGATAATAAACTAAATATCTATTGGTTTTAGACTTTTGATTAGAAAAAGAAGACATTCAAAGACGTCACCTTGAGCTTTAAACAGGTATTTTTCACCTTTTTTCTGACATTTTTTTTGACAAAATGATCATTTAATAAAAGATAGTAATCGCTAATGACAATAATCATTAGTGGCAGCCCTAAAACATGCCCACCACATTTTCCTAGAGTCCCAGGTGATGTCTTCAAATGTCTTGTTTAGTTTGAATAACAGTCCAAACTCCAAAGATATTCAATTTACAATGATATAAGACAGAGGGAACTATCAAATCCTCACATTTGAGAGGATGTAACCAGAGTACGTTCAGCATTCCTGCTTGAAATACGACTCAGGTGTTTAACCAACTATCTAAATGGTTGTTTATTCATTTCTGTCACTCTACTAATCGAATTAAGGTCTAATAAAATGCTACAAACCGTCCTGCTTCTTTATGAAAGAAACGCCGTCTTCATCAACTTGCAGTGCAAAACAGACACTCAGCAACTCTCGGCTGTTTCAGATCTCGTGGTCGAACAATAAATGAAAAGATAACTCACAGATAAAGAAGTTAACAACAAACCCTCTTATCTTACCAAAGTAATCAGAGTTGCCTCATCTGCTCTGGGGTGCCCGCAAAGCCAAACTCCTTCAGACAAATCCCTCTGTATCTATTTACCCTCCAGTGCTAAGTGTTACACAGCGAGAGCACCATAACACTGGTGTGCCTCAGCTCTTTCTGCCCTCCTGCTCGCCTCCTCTCAGCCCCCGATAAATGTGGTCTGGGCACTGTCTGTTCACATGATGTCAGCAGCTGCTCGGCTGACAGCGAGCCCACTTCAAACACAGGGGAGCTGTATTTCCTCGTCGGGATTAGCATTGTTGTTTCTCTCCGGTCTCCCTCTCATAAATAAATAAAAGCCCTGTCCATTCAACTCTGGTGTATATATTTGCCCTATATCCTTCCTGTTCTGATGGGACCCGGGGCTTGGGTGTGAAGGCCTTATTTCCCCTGGTGAAGTGAATACTGCTACTTGCCAAACAGCTAGCTTTTGCTCTTCAGCACGTCAGCCATTTACACTGGACACTTTCCCTGCTGAGGGGACGAGCACGCACAAATGTCTTCCACTAAACAGAAGGTAATTACCACCTCGCTCTCACTCAGGGACTCAAGCTTACTATTAAAGGTACAACGTAATAGTGTGTACGATTTAGGGAGATTTAGTGGCGTCTAGTGGTGAGGATTTAAGATTTCAACCAGCTGAAACTTCTCCTGATTAGAATTCCTTCAGTGTTCATCAATCGGGAGGTTTTTACAGGGAGCTAAATTATCAGCAGAGGTTTTTTCCTCTCCAAAAAAAACGGACCCTGCGATTTAAACTGATATAAACACTGAATAAAGCAGTTTCACGTTACAAATCAGTGTTTCTCTTTCCCTGTTTGGCACTTCGCAGACGGGCCACTCGCCCAGCACCTGCTATGTGATCCAGATGTTCAGGGTTTTTTATCATGACCAAAATCATCCGCAGAACTCTCTTCCTCTCCAACACAAACAAAGCCAGTGATTCAAACCCGTAAAAACACTAAATAAGGCAGTTTCACATTACAAATTGGTGTTTCTGCGTAGCTGTTTGGCATATCGGAGATGGGCAGTTAGCCTAGCACCTGCTCATGTGTGCTCACCTTTTTCTCTGATTACTTACAATCCAGACCAGGGCTCGACAGTGCGAGCGTTTCACCCGCATTTGTGACTAAAAATAGGTGTGTGCGAACTGTAAAATATATTAAGGGGCACATGTGCGCATAAAAAAAATCAGCCGAAGCAGCCTATATTTTTGTCAATAAAAACATATGATAATCTGACCGCATATGTTGGAGGAACTCTAGCCGCCTTCCCTCTTCCCTCTTCCCCATGTGACACGGTTATGGGCGGTTTTCAAAGCCACTGTCGGCACAATGAATATAAGTCCCACTGTCGGCACAATGAATATAAGTCCCACTGTCGGCAGGGTGAAAATAAGTCAAAGTGTGGAGGAGACGAGGGACCGGGAAAAGCGGCAGACCTCCAGGGAAGCCTGCTCTGTTCTCCCCGCAGTTAGGGACCGTTCTCCACGGCCAGGCTGTCGGCTAGGTGGGAATAAGTCAAAGTGTGACAGAGACGAGGGACTAGGAAAAGCAGCGGACCTCCGGGGAAGCCTGCTCCGTTCTCCCCGCAGCTAGGGACCGTTTGCCACGGTACCGCTGCTGGGCAGGGTGGAAATAAGTCAAAGTGTGACGGAGACGAGGGACCGGGAAAAGCGGCGGACCTCCGGGGAAGCCTGCTCCGTTCTCCCCGCAGTTAGGGACCGTTTGCCACGGTACCGCTGCTGGGCAGGGTGGAAATAAGTCCTGCAGAGTTTCAGAGGACCTGGAGAATGTTTTAGGATAGTAATAACATTATATAAGATAATCATATTGCAAAGATAATATATATAAGATAATAACATTAAAGACAAAATTAAATTGCAATACTTTTTCAAAACTTGATGATTTTACCTTTCTGTACATTTTGTATACAAATTCATTAAATAATTTTGCTTGTAAATGTCTATTTGCATCACGTTTATTACGGAAAACACATTATTTGATCAATTTACATTGTGCCCCTAAAGTTCTTTGTGCGCTCCTTACTTTTTCAACTTAGGAGCACATGTGCTCCTTGGGAAAAAAGTTAGCGTCAAGCCCTGCAGACGTTCAGGACATTTGTACGTGGAGCTGAATTATCCGCAGAGGTATCTCCCTCTCCGAAACAAACAGACCAGGTGATTAAAACCGGTGAAAACACATAATAAAGCAGTTTCACGTTATAAATCAGTGTTTTTCCTTCCCTGTTTGGCACTTTGCAGATGGGCCGCTCAACCAACACCTGCTATGTGATCCAGATGTCCAGAAGGTTTTATCATGACCCAAATTATCTGTAGAGGTCTTTTCCTCTTCAAAACAAGCAGACCAGGTGATTAAAACCGGTAAAAACACTGAATAAGCAGTTTCATGTTACAAAAATTGGTCTTTATCCGACACTCTGGTTGCAAAAGGGACTGCATACTGCAGTGGCCAATGTGAAAATGCAACTAGCCCTATCTAGAGCCAGTGTTTGATTTGTCTGCTCTGAGCTACTGTAGAAACCCAGCAGGGCAACATGTCAAGAACCTGCTTCCTACGTAGATATAAACAACTTGTTTGAATGATGGATGGATTACTGGATGGGCCTACTGGGCACAGGCCGAGGGGCTCCTTTGGCCTTCACCTGCAAAATGTCACTCAAATAAACATATACTGACCAGGAAGATACTCAAAATGACCACAAAGAGATGGAAAGGAACTGCAAAGAGACAAAAATAATTACAAAAAGAAGCAAAAGAACCACAACGACACATGAAAATGATAAAAAAGACACAAAACTACTTCAGACGCAGAGGCAACAGAAGGAAATCCACCACAGAGTCTGTAGTTTGTGCTCTTATAAAGGAGAGGTGATGGTGCATATCTGTACCCAGGGGGTCACCATCACAATATCTGCCCATGATTTTAATTATACACTTGAGGAAACATACCCCATATTACATATTTCAGCCGATACAACCCCCTTAATTCCTACGCACTGAACCTTTAAGTCACAGTAGAAGTCTCCATCTTCTCTGTCTGACATGCAAAATTATCACTGGTAACACTGGATACTCAATGCAATTTCCTATCTCCTTCTCACCGAGCGGAGATACCGAGGATGATCACTGCCACTCTCACATAATTGCCATCCTAAATGAGCGTACTGAGCTCCTGCGCCTGAAGGCATTATGAATCAGCCGAGGAAAAGGAGATAAGAAGCCTGACCGAGGCTATTAGCATCAGCTGCTGCGTGGAAAAGTCTTCAGTGAGCTAATGAATAAAACAAAAGGGCACGGGCAAAAGGCTGCTTCTTCAGAGAGCTACAGCCAAATCAAAAATCAATCAAGCTTGGACAGATGATCTCGGCAGGCACACAGAGAAGCATCAGACTTGTCTTCCCCACTTCACAACTCGCAGCACTTCAGAGATCAATTCCCAGCATTTGTCTCTCACGAGAGATCAGTGGTGGACAAAAAGATGCATATGGATGGCGATGCTCCAACAAGAGTTGTCCAAAAAGTGACAAAGGCTTTCTGATGCTGACTGCTGGCATGCTGAGATCAAAACTGCCATCATCAAATCATCTTTGGCCTTTTTTCTCCATCAATCTATTTGTTGTTTAGTTTGAAAAATGACATAAGAGAAACTATTTCCCAAGGCCCAAGGTGAAGTCTTTCAGTGGTCTGTTTTGTCTCAACAAAAAGTCAAATATATTTAATTATACTGAAACAGAAAAATCCTGATGTTGAAGAAGCTGGAAGCAGAGGATTTTTGCAAACCAGAATCACTCCCTTGTGGTTGTACACCTCTGCCACCCTGTCAAGTAGCAGTTAACATCCATAAGTCTGTCCAGTATCTTTACATATGTACTGAGGACTTAAAAGGAATTAATTAAAAAGTAATAAGTGTATTTTTGGCAAAACATTGATGTTTCACGCACATTTTCAACCCAGCAGACCAAAAGATCTTTACAATCAGCACGGTTTCAGGGTGGACACCCAAGATTAGTGTCATTTCAGTACCTGACCAAATGTCTTCCCTTCTATTCCTGAGATATGACCAGTAATGGCCAGTAAAGTATTTTGGCATTATGATGTTAAAGTTGACCTTTGACCTTTTGGATATAAAATGTCATCACTTCATTTTATCCTTTTGGACATTTGTGTTGAATTTTGTAAAAATTAGCATAAGGATTCTTGATTCATGGCCAGAAACTTGTTTGATCACCAAAGTCCAATGAGTTCATCTTTGTGTGTGGACGTTTGTGCCAAAATTCCCTTAATCCTCCTACAGACTGTGAGATTTTAGCAGTCTTATAAGTTTGGTGCAGCTACACTTTGCGACATGGATCTAGTAAACTTTGGTACGACATCAAGTTTGATGTATGCAGACTGTACGATGACAGCGCCTACTGAATCACAGGCAACAACGTACGATGCAATAGCTTCCCATACTGACTGCGCAAGGATGCTGCACGGGTTATTACTTCTCCAACTGTGGAGCACAACACAGAGGGTCACAATATCTGTGTGTGTGTTTGCTAGCTGCTAGGTTGCTCATTTGGCAGCTGCAACTCCGCCACTTTTTCCTTCCGTGCTTCGTTCGTCTTTACGCAATGATGACAAGAGTTGGAGAACACATCATACAGGCAAGGCTTCTGCTGCCACAACTCCACAAGGTTTTCCTCTTTGCTGGAATCACACACATTTCTTGTAGCGTGTTTTGCCTCCATGACGAGCTGCTATCCTGCTGTTTGACTGGGTTTAGCACCAGTGTGTCATTTCATGCTGCCTTTCTATTGGTTGGTTAGTAGACGTAGGTCTCAGACAATGATATCGTCATTCGAAATGTCTGACACCGTCAGAATTTTATCCCAGGCTGTCTTTGATCGCAAGACCATGGCAACAGCCATCCTTGAACCTCTCTCACTGTGCGACGTAGAGCCACCATTTTAGAGCCACGACCAAAGATATCGCCATGTTTCTTTCTTGTTGGTCATCTTTCGTCTCGGACAGCCCAAAATGGCACAGTGTGTACCGAGCTTTAAGGTGGTCCTCAGATATTACATTAACGAGAATGGGACGTATGTACGGACAACTCTCAAACACGATGCCTCAGGCCACAGCTGTCTGAAATGATGACTGCTTATCAAAGTAGTTGCCAATTAATTTGCTAATGTAAGACTAATCATATCAGCTCCACCTAACTGATCAAACTGATAATCAAGCCGTTTAACTTCTGAGGAAGCACAATGAAAATATAGGAAACAATGAAGCTACGAAGTCCTGAAAAATATGGATGAAAATGAACAAAGACCTTTTAACACATTTGACTGAAGAATGAATAATGTCTTACTATAACTACTCCTTTTATTTTACAATATGCTTCATGGCACAGACAGAACGGGGGGAAAAAAGAAACCAAAACCAGATGGTGATAAAAATGCCATTATAAAATCTGACAATAACTAATTGCTTGCAGCAGGGCTGTAACTACTGATTATCTTCCATTATCAATTAATCTACAGATTATTTTCTCAATTAATTGATAAATCTATAAAATGTCTGCAGCAAAACAAAACAAAAAAACAATTATGACTTCCCTGAGTTCATAGCAACCATCCAAATTCAAAAGATATTTAGTTTACTGTCAGAGAAGACAAAGAAAATCAGAAAACATTCACATCCATAAACTGGAACCGGTGATTTTTGCTTACTAAAGTATTAAAATTCTTGCCTTTAATTTGCTGTCTTTAAACTATAAATTAGCTAATTGTTACAATGTGCAGCATGAAGATGGAAATCAATCTATACATAGTAGTACTGTCAAAAATATTGATTTAGCGATATGCATTGATTTTTAATATTTAAAAAGGTTACTCATTTTCCTCAGTATCAATATACCAGTGCCAGCTACACTTTCTCGCTATGTCAGTTAGTCATTCTGCCAAAAATAAAAGTTTTTCATTGTCAATGTCTTGTTATTGTTACATTTAATTATTAACTTTGTATAAAAATTTTGAATATTGTACCCTTAATGTCAATTTTAGTATCAAAAATAGTATTGAATATCAATATTTCTCAAGGTACTGAATCAAAGTTAACAATACAAAATAATAGCACAGGTTAATAAAACAAAGGAAGACATATTTCACAGCGTCTTGATGATTTTACAAAACCAGGATCGTCTATCTGCTCGCTGCCTGAGAAGCTTCAGCTCGTGGGGATTAAAGAAGGTCAGAGATGCAACGAGGTACTAAAGCAACGTGAGCCTCAGTGGTCAGAAAATCAATTATAAACTTTACAGGCAACCTGTGTGGTTAAGTGTCCGTACAGAAGGTCCTCTTGACTTTGTTCTCCAGGTTAGCAGGATCAATGTGGCAAGTGGGCTGCTGTTAAAGTCAGCTGACTTACTGCAAGATATCACCCCACAGTTATGAATGAAATAAAGCCAACTTGATTTCACCCTGGATTAGTTCACAGCTGCTGTGCTGTTGACTTCAGCTCTTAAAACATTGTGGATGGGTTTTTAATTGGAAGAAATAGTATTCTTTATCTCTTATTGTGATCATCAAAACCAAGACAAGAGTAAAAACAAACATCATTTTCACTTTTCTAACACCCGGCTAAACATTATGTACGAGACTGAAGGAAACTACAGGAGTTTTAATGGCCATCAATAAAAAAGAAAATACCGATGTTAAACAGTGGGACATCCAACTCTTGGGTGTCAGTAACAAATTGAGAGGGATTTCGGGCTTTTATGGCTTCATACAGTTGTGTTGTGCACACAAGTATTCAATGATGTGTCTGTGAATAATGAGACCTAGAGGAGACATACAGATAGCGAGCGGTAATACAGAGGATGGGACCTTCGGGAAAAGCAGACAGAAGATGGGCGGAAGATAAAGCTGATTCTACTGAAAGGCCGGTGAGATATGAAAGCACCACTTGACAACAATGTGCCGACTATCACGTGTGTATTTTTCCGTTGTACCTGATAAATGTCAAGCTGCATATTTGTTTGAGTAATGGATTTATGTTGGAACATTATGAGCATGAAGGAGAAGGGAACAGCCAGAGCATGGATGTCAGTCGCCAACAGTATGATGTAATCTGATTCGTACTGCAAGGGAAGTTAAGCTCGGGAATTTGGGGAATTTTGCACAATGTCAATATTACAACTGTACCGTTTCAACCTACTTTTGGGGAAAAACAAATACCAGCAGTGGTTGTGACCAATCAGTGAGTGTGGAGCTACTGGCAGCTACTATGGATGTATAAAGAGAACTGGACACAGCATTAGAGGCTGGCCTCCGTTCATTCCTATGAAAGTTGCTTAGTTGCACATGAGGCCAAAAAAAGGCTCAATATCCGCGGTATGACATTACACAGATCTTCTGCAATGTGGGGCCCACAAAGCAGGCGCATTAGAGACTTAAGGTTCATCCATACTCCCTTTACATAGAAAACAGACACCTGTTTCAAATGCTGTAAACATCACTGCCCTCATAGTGTAGGTACAGCCAATAGATGGCACTAGAGGGCAGTCAAAAGTTTCACACAACAACGAACGAGGCGACAGTTATAAAGGAGGTAATATTGTACCTTTAAACAGAGGTCTGTGCGGGCATTTTATACACCCCAACATCCATACATTTTCGTAACCGCTTATACTCTTGGGGGTCGCGGGGGGGCTGGAGCCTATCCCAGCTGACATTGGGCGAGAGGCAGGGTACATCCTGGACAGGTCACCAGGCTATCGCAGGGCTGACACATAGACAACCATTCACACTCACATTCACACCTACGGACAATTTAGAGTCACCAATTAACCTGCATGTCTTTGGACTGTGGGAGGAAGCTGGAGTACCTGGAGAAACTGCAAGAACATGCAAACTCCGCACAGAGGGGCCCCTCCTGGGACTGAACAAGGAACCCTCTTGCTGTGAGGCGACAGTGCTAACCACTACACGCCGCCCATACCCCAACATGTGGATGGAGAATTCTTTTCACTATATATTATCATATATTACCGGTTCGTTCCGTTCAGCCATTATTTAAGCTTCTTACTTGTCTCCTACGATGGCATCTTGCTTAACCCTCCGGTCCCCCTTGGCCGAAAAATGTCCTTTTCAGCCATTTTTCAGTTTTCATTTTTTGATCATTTTGGCTGTGTTTGTGCATATAGCATGACATTTGGTCAGAAAACTTATTTTCGGTGATATTTTGAAATTTTAAAGCCACTCCTAAATCAGGCCTAAAATACACAAATGGCAACCTTTTCCTAAATCAGGCCTAAAATACACAAATGGCAACCTTTTACAACACCTGTCCCCTCTCGGCCGAAAACCGTCCCCACTGAAACCCATTAAAACGACATTTTTTGATTCCCCTTCAATTTACATAGAAAACGTGATTTTTTTTTCTATCTCTGGTAGTCAGGTTGGTTAGAGAGACCCAAGAATTGTTAAAAAAAAAAAAAAAAAAAATACCAGATGAAGCCATTTTCCATTTTGGGGCCCTGCTGTCTTTTCAATGCAATTCCTGGTTTGGCCACTTGAGACACTATAAGCCCCTAACAGGGAGGGCAAATGCAGAGTAGATCAAAAAATGGTCTTGCTGTGCTCATAAGGATGTGACAGTGTGGTCTGTATCAAAATATTGCAATATTAGTTTGTGTGTGTGTGTGTATACATGGACTTAAAATACACAATGTCAAATCCCTATGTGAAAATATAGCTAAATGTAAAACCATAAATACCATATTTCTTCATCACATCCTCATGGCAACTTAGAAACATGAATTTGATGATATTAGTCATGCATCCCAGAGTTAGGGGATCAAAATTGAAGTTTTTACTAAAATCCAGCTGAATCATACATTTTCTCCTGCTTCCCCAGCAGAGCGAACACACACTAAATAATAAGCAGTAAAATTGCCTGTATTTTTATCCTATTTTTTCCATTATTCAGGTTTAGAAGCCATTGCTGCAAAAAAAATTAAAATAAATGCTAGGTTAGTGTTGATATGGATGTCTGGGGGCTGTGGCTATATAACTACTAAAAAAATATTGTGTGTCTGTGTGTGTGCATGTGCATGTGCATGTGTGTAATTCTGGAGCAAAAAATTGCAAATTATGAGCTGCAGGTTGCTGCAAGGTTACGTTACTGTTCAGTTACTGTACAGGTGTCGGCTTTTATTTCAAATTGAAACTGCACAAAAAATCCTCAAAATGAATGAATATTTGGTATGTATAACCTGGGCAGGAGTTGGTTAAATGATTTAAGCAAAAAAGTAGAAAAAAATATTAATTTATAATATCTTTATGGTTATTTTTCAGCAAGGACGAAAAACGTCCCGAAGGGGACAGGTGTCGGCTTTTATTTCAAATTGAAACTGCACAAAAAATAATAATGCATCAAAATTGGTGTTGTCACTATTCATTCACATATCCGAGACTGTGATAATTTAAAAAAAAAATCCATCCAGCATTTAGTATATAGAAAATAATATAGAATTCATGTTTTTTTCATAAAAGTAACAGTGACTTTATGTAAAGAAAATGGCATATAAAGAGTTAAAAATCCTCAAAATGAATGAATTTGATATGTATAACCTGAGTAGGAGTTGGTTAAAAGATTTAAGCAAAAAAAAGTGGAAATAATTATTAATATTTAATATTTTTATGGTTGTTTTTCAACAATGACAAAAAACGTCCCGAAGGGGACAGGTGTGATTTTTTTTAAGGGGGACCGGAGGGTTAAACTATGCTACATTGCCTCCGCAATCTCCAGAGGGTTCATCTGTATCTGTAAGCTTTTAGAAAACGTGTCCAAATACAGACAAAATGAACGTAGAGTACAGACCGAAGGCTCTGTCCATACTATATCTAACGATGGGCATAAATGAGCCCTTACAGCTCATTTCCACCGATGTCTGTGACTGGTGTTTATAGATCTTTAAATATGCCCCTATTGATCAATGCAAGGAAGTGAATTTCTTCACAGATGGAAGGAAACCTGATAGAAACACCTGCAGCCATGAGGGAGGGGCTAATTTTGTCAGTTTTTCGCCATCCAATAGTTTGGAATATGAGCTTGGAACAGTACTGGGACAAAAACAGGACCAATACTGCATGGCAACATATAAATGAATATGTTGGCCCGCCAGGTACGTGGCATGTTTTGTGAAATATTTCATTTAAAATATTCCCATACGCATGAATGAACTCGGCATTAGAGCAGCCGAGTGTGGCCGAGCAGCTAAGTTTGCCCCGCTGAATGGTGAACTTCTGGTTTAGCCCTATGCTAACTTAACTGAGATAAACTTGCGGAATCGTGCGGCTCTTTCAGACATTTGAAATGTTATCGGATCGACTGGATCTAATCCCGATAGTAAAACAAGTCGTTTCTTGGGGGTGTGATGCTCATAGGCATTTACAGACGTCTCTTTGACAATGTTAGTCTATGGGGAAAAGTCTTTTGGCCCCATGGCATCACATGGCTGCTACAGGCGTGGTTTAAGTGTGGGTGAAGACAACATAAAGGGGTGACTGTTTTCAAAAGAACAATGGCAGCTCCTACAGAGGTTAGTATAGATGCTGCAATAGCATCGTCTGCATTAGAACTGGAGAGTATTTCTCTCTTTGTAAGAAGAGCAAAGAACACCACTGAAGGCATTTGTCAATGGAACAGATATTTTTGCTCTCCTTCCCACTGGCTTCCGCGATAGACAGATGGTTCGTCCAATAACCTGCCAAGTATTTCTGAAAGTGACTGCACTTTTCTAAATAGTTTCTGATGACAGCTTTCAGATGGATCTGTGTAACAAACCATCTGGTGCAACAGGTCATGTTTTGGTTAAAAGTTTTCCCCTTTAACTGTATTGTAAATATGTATTCAGCGGCACACTCGGGAGGCAGAACAAGTCATTCACTGATCACAGGGTTGTCACTTCGATCCTTATCTCCTCCTGTCCACATGTCCTTGGGAAAGACACTGAACCCTAAAGTCCATCTCATGATGTGAAGATCATTTGCCAGCAACCCATTAAATTGGAATAAGTTGAAGAAATTGTTCGTCAGAGTTAAAAAATCTAACAGTGGATGAACACTGGACTATTTCTTGGTCGAGTGCGCTGACTTCCTGGTATCACCCATGGTTGCTAGAATGCCTCATCATGACGACAAGACTCTTCAAGTTGAACAGAAAGATGTGCTGAGTGGTTTCCATCCTCTCATGTCATCAAGGATGTGTTAGATGCCCTGAGAGCAGTGTTTCATCGTAATATCCTCAAGGATCCAAGAGTGATTCTCCTCATAGCAATCCCTGACGGGTTTGAGGGGAGGGCAAAAATATATCTATTACAAATCCTCTTGGGGCTGCGATTACGTGTATCACAACTAGATAGTTGAACCCTGAACCTCCAACTTACAACATCTGGATTAAAAAAATATGGGAACTGCATGGGTGGAACAAATCACACAAAGATGTGAGGAGTGGTTTCAATCTTCTCATCTTACGACAGCAAAGAAAGCGAATTAATGTACTTCCCACAATAGGTGTGTTTACATGGATGCTTGTATTTTGCGAATAATCAAAATAAAAATGTGTCATGCGTTCGCCTCAGTCAGAAGAGACTGGCCTGATCAGAAGGAATTTTTCAATCGGTTTTAGAGGGGTGGTGTAAGTAGAGATGTACCGATACCACTTTTTCCTTCCCAATACCGATTCCGATCCCTGAACCTTAGGTATCTGCCGATCTTCAGTACCGATCCGATACCACTGCGTAAAATAAAAATGGATGGGATATGAATTGTTGTGTGTCTCAACTCCTAAAACTCTATGTAAAATATTAAGAAATAAATACATAATAGTAGAATGAATGCCATAAAACTTTTTATTACTATTATCCAGTGTTGACACAGATCAAACATAGGTTAAAGTGCAGCCACACAATTTGGTAAAAAGACATTTGACATGAATGCTTTTTAAACTTACGTTAGCTGACAACTGAAATCATGCCCATACACGTTTGTCAGCTAACGCTGTTACAACCTGTTACTACCTAACCTGTTACATTGAGCGATAGGCCTACAACAGAAGGATGCAGTCGAAAACATAGCTAGATTATCATACCCTGTGTGTAACTAATTATGTGCCTTACCCTTATTGTTCAGGAAAAAAAATTACCCCGAAAAACAGAAAAAAATTACCAAAAAAAANATTACTCAGAAAAACAGGGCTTTTTTTATTTGTCAAGTGAATGCAATACGCTTCCGTACTTTATTGAATGAGTTCAAATCTTTCTCTTATATTCTGATTAAAAGCTTTGGGGCAAGTAACCGCACATCTTATTGGATCACTTTAATTAGCTTCCATGTAAACAGTTTAGTTGGAGTCTCTAATCAGACTGTAGATCATTCATGTCAACTGTCAACCTATTCCTTTAAGAAAATATCAAATGATGTCACTGAGTGATTCCGGCCAGATGACCACATCCTGTTCACATGACCAGCCTCTGCACAGGAAGTCCTTTATGACTTCCACTTAACACAAACCACACTGGTCACTGCAGCTGGAATGTAATGCTTTAAAATGCATATATATAAATAAATAAATATATTTTAATTAAAGCACACAGATCTCCTCTGCGTGACTCTCGCTCAGCTCAAACTAGAAACCCAAAACGGCAGATTTTGTTAATCTACTAAGTCGTCTCATCTGTTAAACAGATGGCAGGAGAGCGTGATAAACACTGAAGAGACGGGTAATACTTTTATGTTCCCTTTTGTTAGCACAGCTCACTTAGCAACAGCTGGGTCAACCAAAACCAGTTCTTGAGGCGTGAGAGCATCATAATATCACACGACACAATAAAGAACCACAGAAAAAGGATCCCATATACACAAGGATCAGATGTCCGTGTTTGGAGGTAAGTGAAGGTTACATTACCAGAGAGGTGTTGGATGTACACTGCCGTGTCCCCTGTGTGTGTGCGAGTGTCCCTGCGGCCCAAAAACTGCAAATAAGCTGTGATCGATCGATGCTTTCACAGGCAGCAGAGACGAGTGGCCAGACAGCCAGACATATGAGACTATGAGTGTGCTGTAGCAGCATGCCCTGCCTCCAGCTATAGGGAATCCCCTGGTTTGTGTGTGTTTGTGTGGGAACAGGACGGGTGTGTGACTGAGTCTCATCAACCACCCATGATTCACAGCTGAGTCAGGAGCAGGTGCTTCGACTGGACTCTGAAATGAGACCGTGATTACACCCCCCACCCTGCCTCTCTGCCCTCCCCACAAAAAAACAGTCTCACATCTCAATCTCCGGATGGTGTCGAAACTGTTCGTTTAGAGTCTCATCATACTCGAGAGTCTTCACAGGAAGTGTTGTTACAAACACAAATGTGTCGGGAGAAACAGATTTTATGACTGAAAATGAAATACTGACAGAGATGGCACTCGTATGCACGGACGGAAAGTAAAGTTCATTTACTCCTGAGGTACTTCAGTAATTCCATTTTCTAATACTCTATATCTCTCCTCTACTACTATTAAGAGAAATATTGTCCTTTTTGACTCTACTGCATTTATCTGATAACTCCAGATCAATAGTACAAAATATAATAAACATTTCAATTATGATGTATTATTAAGGATGAAGATAAAACTTTATTGATCCCTCGGTGAAATTCACAGGCTACCCAGCGATATAGTAAAACATGAGGATGGCGTGGATAATGAGAGCACATGCAACTCCAACCATGTTAAATAAATTCAATCCCAACATGTGGAATAAAGGGGCTGCCCAGATATCCAGGGATTCTGGATAGAATTTCATGACATTTTCAGAGGGGGAGAAGGCTACAGACGAAAAAAAACATGAAGGTGGCAAAACTGCACTGCAGTCAGTGATGGAATTTAGTCCATTCAAAACTCTGCAGCTCAGATATGAACCAGAACCAAGAGGAGAGAGCACATCAGGCCAGTCTGAGCCGCTCTGCACTGACTTCCTGTTACAGTTAGACTTGATTATAAGCTCCTCCTCCTCGTATACAAAGCCCTACATGGGCTGGGACCGAGCTACACTGCTAACTCCCTTGTTAACTATTTGCCTCCAAGAACACTGCGATCATCTGCTGCTGGTTTACTGGAGGTTCCCAGAAACAGCCAGAAGAAGATCAGGGATGCAGCCTTTTTCAGTTACGCCCCAAAGCTATATGGAACACACTACCTATAGATATCAGGGAAGCTAGCTCGCTAAATACTTTTAAAAGAAAGCTTAAAATGTATCTGTTCACTTTAGCCTTTAACTAGCTCTGACTTCCTGATACAGGTCTGACACTCTTTGTTTTTACGCTTCACGCTGCTGCAACTCCTTTGAGATCGGACTTGTTAGCTAGTTTTACAACTCTATGATTTTATGAATCAGTTAATTCATGTTTTAAACTGTTTTTAATTGTCATTTAATATTGAATTTCCTTTCCTTGCCTGTTTTATGTCCACTGTCTTTTTTTATGTGACGCACTCAGTGCTTCTACTGCCCTTGTTGCAAAGCACTTTGTGCTGCATTTCTTGTATGAAAGGTGCTATATAAATAAAGTTCATTATTAATACTAGTCCATACCCATTGGTAGCTTTGTCACCTTCTACCTATGCCAATCCTCAATGCCTCTATGTGCAGTTTCACATAGATTGACCACGTCAGTGAGTAGAAAAACATGGGACAGACAGAATGATACACTGACAGTTTCCGTGATTATGTACAGCATATCATACCATGACTTAGTCATACCAAAAATTAGAAGAAAAACCCCCAACACTGGTCCACAGGGGGAGCCACAGCGATCGGTCACATTTTAGCCATTTTTAAGCATTTTTCTGTTGTTATAGCGCCACCCAGTTGCCAATTAGAGTTAAATTTCTCCAGTCACCTTGAGGCATCCTGTTCTACATATCTACCAAGTTTAGTA
>NC_065521.1:48389569-48394410 GCF_006386435.1 Epinephelus moara | reverse complement strand
GTTGCTATAGCGCCCCCCTTTGGCCAATTGATGTAATATCGCTTCATTGGCATCCTCCCATGACCCTCTACCACTGTGCCAAATTTCACATGGATTGACCAAGTCAGTGAGGAGAAAAACATGGAACAGACACACAGAGTTTTCCTCATTATATAGTAAGATTATCATTATTATTATTTGCTCAACCACTGTACTTCAGTAGCATTCAGAGATACTTGTACTTTACTTGAGTATTTCCACTTTAAGCTTCTTTATACTTCAACTCCAATTCAGTGGCCTATATTGGACCATTAACTCTGGGATTAAGCTACCCAGCAGGATATAAAGTAATTTAAAGTAGCTCCACCAGTGATGTTCACATGACTGCATCAGTGACTATAATCTAATAATATACATTATTCTGAAAAGGGCCGTTCTGCATAAGAAGTTCTTCAACTACTGACTTTTTCTACACAGCTGCTACTGTTACTGAAGAAAGATTCAATTCAAATCAATTTTATTTGTAAAGCCCTTCAAATCACAATGTGCCTCAGAGGGCTTTACAACATACAACATCCCTCTGTCTTTGGACTGTCATCGTGATAAGGAAAAACTCCCCATATAAAACCCTTTAATGAGGAAGAAACCTCAGAAAAAACAACTGAGGAGGGATCCCTCTCCCAGGACAGACAAATATGCAACAGACGTCGTATATACAAAACAAATCAACATTATAAAATTACAGTAATCCATATGACAAAATGATACATAGAAAGAGAGACAGACCGTGAGAGGAAGTAAAAGATCCGAGTGCTTCTTCCACCTCTGCTCGTACGAATCACAAACTATTTCTCTGGGTTAAAACAAGTACAAGAGATTAATGTTCCTTGAGACAAACATCTCTCAGCAGTTATTCTCTTGTTTACTTAAGAAGCCAAACTAATTTATGTCTGTGTAAAGCTGCTCCAGGGGGTATTATAAGTTAAGGACGTCACACGGTTATAACTCTTTGAAAAGGTGCTACTTCCAAGTTAAAAATATTTAGATGTGTGTGACTCTGCTGTGTCGGGGAAAGTGCGGAGAGCTGAAAGAAGATAAAAAGCGCTATATTTCATTCATGCTGCTCTGAAAGTTGTGTTTATATTCTGTCTGGTTATTCCATTTAGTTTACTTTTAAATGTCCCCAGCTTGGAATTGTGATTTAATCATTTTAATTAGACCTGACATTGTTTATAATCAATTAACCACCATGGTATTCTCTTGTTTCAGCTGCTCTGTTCAAAATCATTGCACATTAAATGTCTTTTGACTGTTGGATGAACAAAACAAACAACTTGACGACATTATGCTACAGAAACAATCCTCTATGTCTTTACACAAGCAATTTTAATTTAAAGAGATCAACGTGCGCTCTGGGAAAATGTGATTGGTGTTTTCATCAATGTATTAATCGGTGAATCTAGAAAATAATCTGAAGATTAATCTGTCATATAAAATCCAAACGGAACTGGAAGTTATGAAAAGTGCAAAGTGCTTGTTCTTGTTATAAGAGCTAAAATGAATAAGATGGATGTTTGTGTCATGGACATGTGCAGCTGAAATAAGTAATTAATCGCAGACTCAATCAAAAGACAATGTATCTGCATCTATTTTAATAATAGTTGATTAATCTCTACAGATCTTTAATTAAGCACACTCTGGTGTTGGCTTCCTAAATGTGAAGATTTGCTGATTTAAATCACAGTGAACTAAATATTTATGGGCTGTTGGTCGGACTTAAAAAGACATCTCTATGAACCGGCTGCAAAAGACACAATTATTTCTATTATTGATTAATCTGGAGCAAATTTTCTTATTCTTTCACATACATTTTTTTTGTTAGTCTGACTGGGGTCAGACAGGGCGAAAATGTATCCCCAATATTATTCGCCCTCTTTATAAATGATCTTGAGGAATATTTAATTGTAAATGGATGTGAGCCGGCTCAATGTAGCGATGATATGATAGATAGTTACATTAAACTCATGGTACTTATGTACGCGGACGATACCATCACTATGGCTACAACAAAGGAAGGACTGCAAAAAGGAATTGATCAAATGTGCCATTTTTGTAAGACATGGAAATTAACTATAAATAGTAATAAAACTAAAGTTACAATATTTGGCCACCGTAAAGTTGATGTTGAAAAGTATCAGTTCCTCTGTAATGGCGAGGAGCTAGAAATTGTACATAGTTTTAAATATTTAGGAATACTTTTCAACCACAACGGGTCTTTCAAATTTGCTATTGAGGATTTCTATAAACGGGCTTCAAGAGCTATGTTTTCTTTACTGTGCAAATGTAGGAAGTTTGATTTACCAATAGATATTAGATTAGAGCTTTTTGATAGGCTGGTGATGCCAGTTATGCTGTATGCTTGCGAAGTATGGGGGTTCGAGAAGGTAGACATCTTAGAGAAATTACATTTGAAATTCCTCAAGTATATTTTGAAAGTTAAAATGTCCACTTGTAATAATATGGTTTATGGCGAACTTGGAAGATACCCTTTATGTGTTGATATCAAAAAAAGAATTATTGGTTATTGGGGGAGTTTAGTGATGGGGAAGGAAACAAAGATTAGCAGGGTGATGTATAACTGTCTATTTAATTTATATATTAATGAGCTATATGTATCACCATGGATTTCTTTTGTTAAGCAAATATTAGATGAATGCGGTTTTTCTTATGTTTGGTCAGACCAGAGATGTGATAACATTAAATGGTTGAAGATGGCAGTTGAGCAGAGGTTAAAGGATCAGTTTGTACAGAAGTGGCGTTATGAACTACAGAGCATGTCCTCATGTGATTTATATTGTGAATTTAAAGAGGATTTTAATTTTGAAAAATATTTACTTTGTGAAAACAAGAAGTATAGTCAGGCCATCTGTAATTTTCGAACTTCTAATAATAGACTTCCTAAAATAACAGGTAGATACAAGGGTCTGGAGAGGAATGAAAGGTTGTGTAATCTGTGTAGTGACGGCCACCTGGGAGATGAATATCATGTTTTGTTTGAATGTAAAAATTTGGCCATCTCTGAGAACAGAAACAAGTACTTACCTAAATATTTTTTAAACCACCCATCTATGTTCAAATGTATAGCTTTAATGAAGACTGATCATTCAAGAACAATATGTAAACTGGGTGCTTTCTTGAATAATGTTTTGCCACTTTTTAAATGAAATAATGTATGGCTAAATATGACTACGACTATGACATATAAAATGACAGAAAATAGTACAAAATGTTCATTAAAGTTTACTAAAGTTGAATGTGATGTCTTCAACTGTCTTGTTTTGTCCAAACATTGAAGATATGCAGTTAACAATGAATCAGACAACAAAGAAAATTAGTCAAGATTCACATTTGAGAAGCTGAAACCAGTGAAACTTAAGCTTTTGTGCTTAAAAGGTGCTTTGATTGGTCAAACATCCAATTAGTTGCTAATTTATTTCATGTAATGCTCATAAAGCCGAAAGTATTACTAGATGAATCGATAGTTGATCAACAGAAAGTTAATTGGACAGTTTTTATGATCAGTCATCAAAGAAAAATGCAAAACATTCTCAGGTTGCTACGTTCAGGCTGCAGGCAAAATCAGATTTGTTTCTCAAATCTGGTCTTTAAGACAGACTGTCCACCCTGTTATTTGCAAGTGATCAAATCGGATTTGTATCCTATCTGCATGGATTGCTGTGGTAATGACGTAAGCATCAGTAACTACATGGCTGCACTGGTGACGTGGCTATACAACGTGTAAACATGAGCATTGGAGGTTCAACATTTCGCCCTCAAAATAAACAAGCTTTCAAGTCGCAGTACAGAACTCCTCCATAACACTCTGATAGTAGCAGTAGCAGTTCATGCTAGAATGAACATCCAGCCCTACAGTGCTATGACTACGTGCTGTTTGGCAGGTCGAGGTCAGAGGTGGTTACGGTTATAGCAAAGAGGTCATGGCTGGGGTTATTACTAGCCAAGCACAGTAGGGCAAGACGGACTAAGTGAAACACCATCATTCGATGGGTACGCTCAAGCATCCACCAGTAGCAGTATGGATTCTGCTCAGCACTTCTTCACTCGTGTGTCGCATTAAGAGTGACGCAAAAGACTTTTTGAAACAGGATTTAATCGTCCAGATATCGGCTGTTTAGAGGAAGTGGAAAAACTTGAAAAGTAAGGGGAATGCAGTGCCATAAACCTGCATTCTTTCTAATGGCCAGCAGGCGGCGACTCCAATGAATGACCCTACCCTACTTCTTACTTGATTTATTAACTGAGTAAACATTTTCCTGATGAGTTTATGGTCTGAATCGATGACGTCAAATCTTCTACAATACAGCATGATGTTCAGTTAGTAAATTACGGTCCAATCTAGAGTAAAATAGGCGATAAAGTGGGGTATGCTTTAGGGTGTGGCTATCTTGTGATTGACAGGTTGCTACTACGGCGACCTGTCAATCAGGATAGAAGCCTAAACACATGTATCCTCCTCAGAAGCATCCTCTCATCCGAATACGGTCACCTCTTGCGACAAAAAATGAAGCTGGCACCAGTCAAAATGCCAAACTCACAGTTCAGAACAGTCGTTCACAAACCAAAGGGTGACATCACTGTGTCCACTTCTTTCATACAGTCTATAGTCCGGACAGAGACGTCCGTAGAAATCCGATTGTAATTGCACTTCAAACCACCTCCAAATGCAGTTTAGATCCAATTTGCAAAAATCGCATTTCATGTGTTGTTTTCGCTCTCTAGACTTTATTAAAAAAAAAAATCAATCTGGATACAATATATATATATATATATATATATATATA
>NC_065521.1:48287590-48388309 GCF_006386435.1 Epinephelus moara | reverse complement strand
AACATTTAAGTGTGGAAAACATGCAAAAAAGTAAGAAATCAGGAAGGGGGCAAACACTTTTTCACACCACTGTATATATATATATATATATATATATATATGCCAAAAACTGGATGTTAGCTGTAAGTCTCAATGAGGCTTTAAATGTGGAGATTTGCTGCTTCATTTGGTCTAAAAATTATTAATTAATTATTAGATTTAGTTGGTGATCCAATCACACTGAGTGATGAAGATTTAAATTGAAATAAAGCAATACTCAAATTCAATTCAAATTATTAAGATATTTTATTAATGACAATCCTCTGCCCTGATTGTCTCAATATTATTTGCTGGGATTTTTAAGGCTGATACCAATACCGATTTTAGACGGGAAAATGAACTGATAACCACTATGGTTGCTGATATAGTGAATTTTTGAGCTGGAATGAAAATAGACCTTTTTTATGTAGATTGTTTGCTGATTTTGCAACAATATGATGATACAAAGTTACTTAGGTGGCTGCTGTCTTAGATAAATTACTTTATTAAAGAATATTTAACATTATTATACACTGTCAATCAATTCTAGAAATTAACAAATGACTGGATTTGCTAGATGCCTGTCTTATTTTTGCTTTGCAGGTTTTGTAGACAACTATATCATCATCTTTGGAGAACTCAAGACAATGGAATCGAACACAACTGGACATAGTTTTGTCTTAGAAGACGTTTCACCTCTTATCCAAGAGGCTTCATCAGTTCATGCTTGTCTGACTAGGCTGGAACTAGTCTAACAAACTGGTGTGGAAACACCCAGGTGTTTAACCTCTGAGGAGGTCTTCACAAGGCCAATGATGTCATTGGTTCGTTAGTGCTCCAATGGTGTGTCAACGACGGCCGTTGAAACTCCTGCTGCAATGGTGGTCGTTGGAGTCGTTAGTCACATGAGGCCATTTGTGAACGACCATTGTTTTTAGAGGTTAAGCTGTTAAATCTCCCAGGCAAGGATGAAAGGACAGCATTATAGGAGGGGGATAGGTGGTGTCGCAGACCTCCTCCTCTATTGAGATGGTTTTTCCAATTTCACATAGATGTCTTCTTTTACACCTCTTTCAAACCATCTGTCTTCCCTGTCCAAAATGTGCACATTGCTGTCTTCAAAGGAGTGTACGAAGTCGGAAAAATCCGGCGCTTGGGCAGTGACTTACAGCATCAGAAACTGGTGGATGGGTCCAACAAACACCAACTTTCACCCAAGAGAGCGGTGTTAGCACCCTCAAGATTCTAAAGCCAAACCCTGCTCTTTTTTCATATAACCAACCATGTGCGTCAATTTGTGGCATTGTTCCAACGTAGTGTGTTCATTTTGAAAAAGACTGTATGCAAACTGTACATTTCCTGCGACAACAGAAGTGTATGTTGAAAGAAGACAATGCATGTAACAGGCTGAAGTTGACACGGCGTCCCAGAACGTCAAAAACCAACGCACCCACAGTACCTCGCATGTCGTATGTGGACATAGAAAGTCCATGAACAAGCGTCAATATGTGACGAGGTTGGGGTGAGAATGCGTTGATCAGTATGGTCTCAAAATTTTAAAAAAAAAAAACCTGTTAAAAATGTCAGTGACAATTTCCTGTAGCCTCAGAAAAACAGCACATTTTGATAATTTTTCGTTAACAAAAAAAAGATCTTTTATTTTCTGCCAGTCGACCAATCAAGTGATTGTTTACTTTAAATACAAGTCATCTCCCCATTCACATATGTCCTCAGATGTAACCATACTCTGTTTCTACATCTACAACGCAGAAGCCGATGTGTCGTACGAGGACAACTGCCGTGCTCGTCTGTGATTTTCCTCCCACTGTTCATTCTATCCATTCTAACTCTACTGCAAGGTTGCCCGGTTCTATTTCTGTGCACACATTTAACAACACGAGACCTCAGCAGGAAGCAGGTGGTTTGTTTGCCTGTGTTGTTTATGCCCTATCTTTTTCCCAGGCTCTCTGCGCACACACTGGAGGCTGCAAAAGACCCTTGAGTTGACGAAGGGGAGGAGGAGGAGGAGGAGGAGGCGAGGACAAGAGGGAGATGAGGGAGATGAGGGGATAGAAGAGAAGGTGAGGGAGGTGTGGTGGGGAGTGAAGGGAGGGTGATGGGATGGAAAGCAGTTAAGGACAAAGAGAGGGTAAAATGACGAAAGGAAAAACAGGGAGGACGAGAGGAGCAGAGAAGGAATGAATGCATGTTTATTTACTGTGCTTTCTAAATAAGGAAATATCTCTGACTGGCTCCAGTGTTTTCACTACTTCACTAAAAAAAAACTTGAGAAACATGATACATCCTCCTCAGCTATGCTGCAGCACACAACCATTTGGCCAATTTGTAACAGGATATATGATTTGGTTGCGGGCTACGTCCCTCTGCACCACCTGTTAGATGGATTTCACCCACAGCTCCAACCCCGTCCTCTGTCTAATAAAATAACACACAATAGAAACCACATCCAGCCAAAGACTGCTCACTTACAAAGCCAGATATTTGATCGCTCTAACCACAAACTGCCTTTTATGCTGCAGCTAAAATAATTTGAAGTCGCTCCTCTCACCTGTACCGATGACCACGATGTGCCTGAGGTTTGCCAAGTATTTCCACTCAGCTGCATCATCACACTTTTCTCCCACAAGTCCCGGAGGATGTGGGCGTCATGTGATTCGATTTGCTGAGTTGACGGGGATAAAAAGGCACATACGTAACCCTCCCCGTGAGCAAACACAGTAAAAAGAGCAGAGGCAACCGCTGCACTTTCCTCCAGACCTAGATAAGAGGACCATCGCTCATGTTGGTATACAGGACAAACACCTTCAGTTGTTCTATTGTACGGCAAAGCTGCTGAGACACCAGCGCACAGTGGAGGAAGCATTCAGACCTTTTACACAAGTAAATGTACCAATACAACAGTGTAAAACACTTTGTTAAAATCCTTTAGGTTCATGTACAGAAGTATTTTCAGCAAACTGTACTTAAAGAATCAAAATAAAAGTACCTCAAGTTATCTTCTGCTAGTCGTCCAAAAAGTTGCCACATGAGAACAGACCCAAAATAAATGCAACATATCTTCTATTTCAGATTTACAGAGACGACAGTTTCCACCCTCGTCCATACCCCAACCAAAAAGCATTTTTCTTGTCGGCAGTATTTTATATAGAACTTTTAATTGAATTTATTGTGACTTGGAATCTATAACAGCTTTATAAATTAGATCATAAACCTGTCTCCATGGCAACAGGATATTGAATATCCCATCCCAGTACAACTGAAACTTTTCTTCAAAAGTCAGCTCGTGTCAAGTTAGATTTTCTTAACCATGTGACGTCAAACAACAATGCTTGGTGAATTAAGACATTTTTGTCCGAGCATTTTAAATACTATTATAGATTTACTTTTGAATCGAAAGGCAGCGGAAACTGAATGACTATGAAAAAAGATGTGATAGAAGGCCACATTTAGAAGAAGAATGATGATGTCATTATTCAATTGTTTTCTGTTGTCTGTTTGTTGTTGATTTGTTTTTTTGTCTGTGATTTTCTTCTTTTCTTCCTTTTACTACCGTATGTCTATGTCAGAGACATATAGTGTAGTTGTGTAGTTTGTATTGTTTAAATATTCTTTTTTTAAAATGGCCTCTGTCAGTGTAATTATTCATTACATTATTTGACTGTTGAGCTGGTTGAGGTAAAGCTGGTTCTGACTATATTTGAGCTGCAACTAACATTTTTGTTCATTAATCAATAATCTGCCAATTAATTGTTTTGTCTTTAGCACACCAGAAAATGGTTAAAAAAAAGTCCAAAACCCCAAAATATTCAGTTCATTATCAAAAAAACACAATCACAAAGCTTCACTATGGAGAAGAAAGCAGTCTAAGGATAATTAAAACAATTAATCGAACATCAAAACAGTTGCTGATGAATTTTCTGGTTAATCATTACAGCTCTACATTAAATCCTGTTAGGCAGAATTTCTCTCATATATATTAGGTGATGATATCAGATGTTTATATTAAACAATAATCAAATAATGAGGTAAACGTCTGTAAAAGTAAAAACCTTCAGACCGTTCTTAATACACTGACAAACTGCCGTCTGCTTGTGATGGATTTGCTGCTGCAAGTGTTTGCATTACCTATGCTGCTACATCACGAAAACATGAGAACTTGTTTGCCCATATTGTTCATTAGTCTCTGAATTCAGATCATATTAAGTGCTGGAACATGCCAAATTGCGTTAAAAGCTTTTATTGCTGATTTTTACACTAGAAAGTCCTGCTATTCTGCGTTACGGTCATTTGTTGTCTGCAGAAGAGTGGTGCAGGAATGACGTTTCCTTATAGGCCAACTAAATCAATTGTATTTTTCCACTGGATTCTGGATTATTGTAGGAAATAAGCTTGGTGGCAAACAAAAGTTTATGATGCTTACTTTGTTTAGCAGGATAATCTTCACAAATGAACACCACATTTATGATATTTGAAGTGTAAATACAACCACCAGAAGCAAGAAGCTAACGTTATACTGCTATAGACAAACTATGAGACTGTAATGTAATGACATCCTGAAGTCTCATTCAGCTACTTGTTAGCAGCTGCCCTTTTAAAGACACGTAAAGGCTTTAAAATTCAAGAGTGGTGTATTTATTGATGTATTTTATGTTGTTCAACAAAACATGAAAGTCTCCACAGACTGTATTTTAGGCATCTAGCCAAAAACCCATTTAAAAAACCCATTGACTTCCAGGAGACGAACAGGAAGTGCTAACATGATGACTCATTTCCAGGTTTTAGGACTCATTCCTGCTGACACAGTCTCAGGCCTTTGTTTGTGGTGCAGGGGCATTTAGTTGGTGATGGTTTTCTGTCAGTATGCTAATATATGGTCATGTTTTCCAAATGAGACTACAAAAAAGGTGAGCTATATGATAGGATTCATACTGTAATGAACTTCAAAAATATTGTTTTTCCTGGGAACTATTCATTTTCCTGCACATGTAATGTGTGTATGGAAACATACAAATATTAGTGTTTAGTATTATATAAATACTCGGTCTAATATTACAATGCCGGAGCATCATCAGGTGATCAGAGCAAAATTTAGCCCCAAACTGGCAGTTACTGACCAAATGAAATCATGAAAAAGTACTTGTCTTAATTGTTGTATTCCCAGGAGCTGTCTTGTTTTTCTGCGTCAATGTTTTAGTCCTGTTATTTTGGTAAGTGTTATATGGGAGTCTTTCTGTGCACTGTCACAAATGTGAAGTTGTTGTGGACCTCAGGACAAATAGCTGCTGTAATGCAGTAGCTAATGTGGATCCTAATAATAATAATAATAATAATAATAATAATAATAATGATCATGGACTTTCCACATCGACATATGACGTTGCAGCGAACGTTGCGTTGGTTGTTGACTCTCTGGGACGCCATGTCAACTTCGGCCTGTTACGTGCATCGTCCGTTTTCAAAACACTCTTCTGTTTTCACAGGAAATGAACAGTTTGCATACAGTCTCTTTCAAAATAAAAGCACTACTGCTGCAACATTGGAAAACTTTTGTCCTGTCTTGTCGTAGTTTGCTGTGATTTTTCGACTTGTATGTTTTTTTATTATTATTGTTGTTGTTTGTTTTACTTGTTGGCGGTTAAAATCAATAAAAAAGTAAATTACAAAAAAGAAATGAATACGCACTACGTTCGTTCAACACTGTGGATTGACTTTTAGGATTTTGGGTTTAGAAAAAAAGAAGAGGGTTTGGCTTTAAAGTCTTTTAGGGAAGTCAGTGCTTGTTGGACCCGCCCACCCTACTCGGACTTCTTGTTGTCCCACCATGTTTCCCCCTGACATCGCCGGGCTCCATTAAACAGTAACAGCGACCAGATGCATATCATGACGACATGAAAGGGCGGCTTTTTTCATCAGCGTCTGACGCCGGAAATCACTGACCAGGCGGCGGTTTTCGACGACTACGGAGTGAGGCCAGGTTGTTCCTGCAACACTTTATGACGGTGCAGTTATGCCAGATGTGAAAGACCCAGACACGCGGACCAATGAAAGCAGAGAGGGCTTTTCGGGAGGGGGTACTTAAAGAAAAGCTAAAATGGAGCGTTTCAGACAGAAGGTGAAAACAGGTGTTAAAGCACAGACAGTGTGAGGAAAGTAAAATGTTAAAACACAAGTATGAACCTGAAAAGGAGCACAACACGTACCCTTTAATTTAATTTTTATCTAAATAAAACTGTCTGAGAGGTTTTGAGGGGAAATCTTTGGTGTAACTGTTACATAAAACGTAACATGGGGCTCAAACTAGACACTGTGAGTCACAAGCTCATAAGGATGGACGACCTGTTTCAATCTTTAACACTGTGTTGCAGTTTATAAGGTTATGCAATGAAATAAAATGTCATGAAGTAGAAATATTAAGTAGCATGATATGAAAACCAAGTTATTAGTTATATTATTTTACAGTCAGCAGAGTTTGAATAAAGCCTATTGACCACTGAGTCATCATGTAGTGTTTTCCTACAGGCCATTCAACAACGACAGTTTATTTGTCTAGTTAAGAGTAATTAACAAATTTGATGAATTTGGTTTTCCTCCAGCAGCAGAGAGAGAAATGGGATACACTTCTAATATCTCACTGTCAATTGAATTTTAATGACAGTCAGTAATTTGCTCTGTACTTCCTGTGAGCGACCCTGTTTCAACATCGCTCATCGGCCGCCGCCCTCTGGGATTTGGATGAAAACCCTCTCAGAAAAACAATCAAATATTTTAAGGCAAACGGAGCCTGAGAATTCCCAAAGTGGATCAAATCAAAGCACAAAGCAGATCACAAGCTTACGACTCCCCATCAAACAGTCAAGGTCACGCTGTTCCTTTTAGCCTCCAGCATTTCTCTGTCTCATCACTTCACATGGAATTTGAAATGGGCCACTCCACCTAAAATAATCAAAGCTCATTTTTATCTTTTTTGTAGTGGAGAGAGATTCTCATCAAATCATCTCTCACTGACTTGCGAGAGGCCAAAACAGGACACGACTCTTTTACTTCCAAACCAGTTCACATGGATGAGAATGCATTTACATAATAAGGCTTGATTAAAATTTCCTCTCGCCAAATAAACAACAGTGTTTATTCAACACCTCGACCCTATTTGTGAAATGTATGCTGATGCTGTGGGTCAACCCAGCCGAAGCAAGAGGGCGTAACTCGGCTTTGCTGCATTGAATTAACTAATGCTGAAAAACAAATGTGTTGCCACTTTGAGGAGCAGCATCACCAAATAATATCATTTATCAGGAAGAGGGAATACATGAGGAAATAGAGCTGAGTCTTATAAATGTAGAAACAATAAAAAGACTAATGGATATGTAATATTCATCCAGGCTGTAGCCACTTAGTGTGAGCAGAGCTGCAGGCAGCTGCAGTCCATAACAAGGCCAAGCCATTTCAATTGGCTGGGTCACTATATAATATTTTCTGTGCCAATTTTCAGTTGGAATTAAATCTACCAAAGTGCTGCTCCACCCAAACATCTATCTTTTGAGTATGACACACTTGTTCCATGCGGGTATTATAAGTTAGTAGCCTGATCTTTTGCAGTGGCTGTGGTCAGTTTGTATTCACGGAGATTACAGTGTATTTCAATGGTGACCCAGTTTCACGGCGTACATAAAGTTCTAAGACTGTTCCTGGGGTATCTTTACTGCTGTCTGTCAGTGAGCTCGGTGTGTTACCAACACTCACACATGTGGCCAAACTAAATCATCAGAGTTCAACTAGACTGGGTCAGAATCTAGTGTGTGGCTGGACCGTGTTACGCGCTAGAGGGTTTTTAATTTAAAACTAGGGATGTTAAGGGTTAACCATTATTTGATTAATCGAACTTCACTGTTAGCTTTGTTAGCAGCATTAGCAGTGTCAGCATGGCTAGTGGTGCTAACATACAATGCTAAAGGGGTTTTGCAGCTCAAAATGGCCACTGGCCACCAGAATGTAGTCTCTATATACAGACTCTGATAGGCAAACCCCGGAGATCTTGCCTCCGGAAGAAGAGCGGAAGAGCCCTGGTTTCCTGTTGTAGGCTGTTTGTAGTCCACATGATATTGACCAATCACGTTTGAGCCGGCTGCAGTTGTTGCCAGGTTAAACGGTCCGTGCGGTGAACTAACGAGGCGGAACATAATTGGCGTCACTGCAAACTCTGAATCCATCGCAATGGTTCAGCATATTTACTTATATATAAACGGAAGTCGGATACGGAAATCCGCCTCCTCCGTCCAAATCAAACCAGAATGCCAAAAAATCTGGGGTCTGCCCCCAGAGGCTGTATCGCTGTCTGCCGGAAGTCAGACGCCGAATACAGCTGATGGGTTCCGAGAATGCCAGAATGTTGATACCAGCCGTCAACTCGTATTTAAAACAATGGCTTTTAATTTGAAACAGGAAGTGGCAGCATTTTAAGTCAAAGACTTCTGCCTACAGTGCTTGCCCCCTCTGCAATTACATCTCCAAAACGCTAGATGACAGCAGTGTTGCAAGCTCATTGCCAATAAAAGAAACTAGTACTAGCTCCAAAAGTTACTAAAAGTCACCAGATGACATCATATGCTCAGTTGCTTATTAAGGACATCATTGTGCATTAGGCCCCCAGAGCCAGGCTTGGCCAATTTTACATAGTGGCCAAAAGTGGAATTACACCGTCTAGGTCCGTCATGTGATGCCCTGATGCTCAAAAAGAATTTCCAATAGAGTTACATGGTGAAAGAGACGTCTGTAAATCAGCAGCTAATTTTTTTGAGCATCACAACCTCCTTTTAGTTTCAGGATTTGATCCATTTGGTCTGTTAAATTTCATCCCTACTTAAGGTAGCAGAAGGCTAGACTGGACGTTCACTGTTCAGCTGGCGGACGTTAGCCGCTCGGCTGCACTCGGCCACCGTAAATCTCTAGTGCTCTTACTTTATGGGCCCCACAATGTGGAAGATCTGGGTAATTTCATACCATGGAAAGAGAGCTTTTTTGGCTTCATGCGCCACTGAACAATGTTCAAAGAAATGAACAGGGGGGGCCGCCCTTCGATGCTGTATCTAGGTCTCTTTAAACATCCATAATTAAAACTTTACTGAATTATATTCAACAGAAAAATCCTCACCAAATCATGTGAATGGAATAAAAGCTATGGCAAGTGCTCTTTTCTTTCCCTCCTCGTGTTCAGGTAAATTGGGCACTAACACCACCAACTCCTGTGCACACTTCCTCGAAACTACTACAAACAAATACGTGAAGCCAACCCATGAGGAGGAAAGTCATATCATTTTGAGGGCTGATCATGGCCGCAGTAGTAGAGTATATATGCAGAGAAGCAGCTCGGTCCACTGCCCCTGCTGCGGCTGCTCTGCCTCAAGTTGACCAGCAGAAAGGTGCACCCAAGTGGCTAATTAAAATAAAACTGCTAATGAAGGCAGGAGTGCTGTGCTGTGTTCACTGTGCACAAAAAAAACGGTACACTGTAACAGACACTGTTGGCGGTGTTGTTAAAATCAGTATGTTTCGGTACATAGTAAAACTGGAGGACCGGCACTACTCCAGCCATAAATAGGTGCAGACGTCACCCATTTTTATCAATACTTCATCTCGCTCCACCTCTCCATTAGACCTGTCAGCTATCATTACACAACTGTGGCTATTTATAGCATCTGTATCACTATTTCATTAAATGTACCATCACAGGCTTTGACGTCTCAATCATCACAATTAAAAGTCAGACAGATAATCAATATAATTAACTTTACAGCACCGTTATCCAAAAGGTCTTTAGTAGTGCTTTACAGTAAAGCATTAAATAAAAGGACAAAAAAGGATCCCTACAGTAAAAGAGTGCTCTTTAAAAGACACATTATATTTATAAGCACTTTTCTATGTAGACTGCAAATACATCAGACAGTAAGTGAAACCTGCAACAACTTAAACAGACAATGTTTTATTATTTAGATCTCATCTGTCACCTTATATTTCATTTACCTGTCATAACATCCAGCCGGTCTTTCATAAATAAAAGCGTGGGAAACGATGTACGCGTGGTTTTTGTGCATACTGTGGTTTGCACATCTGACCCCAGAGATGCTCTGCATAGATGCTCACGATCAGGAAAATTAAACTCGAGCTGGAGCTTTGACTGAGAAGTTACAGAGTAAATAATCATTTTTCATTCTTATAATCCGAGTCTCCTGCAGTGCTCTGCAATCTGTATCAGAGAGCCTTTTCTGTCTGGTGCACGACACACTGAGGGCCGGGGTGATGATGGCACTCATTTTCTCCTCATGGGGAAGGCAGGGAGCTAAAAACAGAGGGGCTTAAGTCCTCTGCACACAAGGCAAAGAATGTGGTTAGAGGTCAACGCAGTTGAACCGACAAATCCCTGTCCACAAAATATGTACACATTAAACCCATGATTATACAGAGGGAGGCATACAAAAATAGACCCTGAGCAGTGCGTTCACATGGTACCAAAAACCCTGCTTCACCATCACAGACTCAGCTGCAGGCCTGTTGTTTTCCGATCCATGTTATCTTTAACATGCAAAGGTCTCCGGACAGGCGACTGATTGTGGACGCAATCGCAAAGAAATCTAGAAGGCTCTTGAACCAATTCTGAGAATAGATTGCTATTTTTATCTGAAGCATTTATCGTGCGTCCTGCAGAAAGGCTTCAAATCCAGCCGCCTCAGATTCACATTAAACAACAGTATTCTCAAACCAGGAGTGAAACAGTCTACATGTACTACAGCATATTGGGGAAGGCTCTTTTAACCTTCAGCAGGACTACGAGCAGAGCACAGAGAAAGCTGTCTGGCAGGAAAAAAAAATAAAAAATCTGATGACCACTTACGGAAAAACAACCTCACAGTAACCGTCCCACCCCTGCCGTTTATGCTTAATGCAGACTCTCAGCACCAGGATATAGGGGTCCAAATGTTCTCAGGGTAATCATGTTGTTGTTGGCAGCCCTCAGCAGGAGCAGATATGACTGAAGGAGTTGCAGGAAGAGCACGGTGCTAGGGAGAGTGTCATGCAGCACTGCAGATATAACGGTACTAGTATGATCTGAGTGCTCTTGATTTAGCAGCTTTCTGAATAACCGGCGTCACAGATTACAAGATGCATAATACACAAAGGCCTCTGGGGACAAGCCTTTATAACAGCCGTAACATGTCATCTTCACGGTTTTGAAGCTCCGTCTTTTGTTCTGCACAGTCTTGTTTTGATTGGGTAAATATGATTGAAACACAAGAGGTTCTGCAGGGATCTAACCAAGGTCAGCAGGGCATGTGTGTCTCTGTAGTAGCAGTGGTTTTTCTTGCATTGCTGCGCTCTCTGTTCTGGCTGCTCTCCACCCCCCCCTGGCCATTTTGAAGGATAACAGACCATGTTTGGTTAGCTGGTACAAAGAGAGGAGACGAGGCAGTCGAGCACTATTCCAAAAAAAGACATAAATGACATCAGACTGTACATATTTTAATCTTAAATTCATCAGGCGGTTTAATCCCCTACATCACTGGATTTTTCCACCAGTTTAAACAAAATTATCTGCTTGTTGATGCTGAAATTATGCCCAGGAATGATGGTACCATCTGATATATGGCCAGACAGATTCACCTTCAGCTGGCCAAACAGGCAAACATGAGGTACATTTGTTTTTGTCTTGCATATCTTACTAACCTTTATAAAGTGACGTAGTTCTGATCATCGGGAGGTGTAGAGAATAGTGGATGGTGTGACACCTGGGAGAGACAGCTGCCAAGCTGCAGACAACTACAGTCCACTGTTTCAGACCAACAAACCAAAAAATTGGTTTGTTCTTCAGCGAGAAATCAGCAGCACTTCCAGCTCTTATTGTGCCAACAAATGTGGATGTTTTTTTAGCAATGACAGAATTCCAGCTTTGATTGTGCCACCAAAAGCAGCTGTTTAGCAAGACATGAGCAGCATTTCCAGCCACGATTGTGCCACCAAAAGCAGGTTGTGGTTTTTTTTGGTGAGACATTTGGGGCATTTCCAGCTGTGACTGTGCCAATAAAAGCAGGTGTTTCTTAGCAAGACATTGACAACATTTCAAGCTTTAACTGTGCCACCAAAGGCGTGTTTCTTAGCAAGATATCAGCGATAATTCCAGCTGTGATTGTTCCACTAGACGTGGGGGTTTTATTTAGCGAGACATCGGCAACATTTCCAGCTGTGATTGTGCCACTAAAACCACCATAACCATGTGTTTTTTGTGCCTTAATCTAACATCACGTTATCCACAATGTTTCCAAAATATTCTCAAGTTTCAGCTTCTAAATAATGAAGATTTGCTATTTTTCATTGTTTTATGTGATTGTAAACTGAATATATGCTGATTTTGGAGTGTTGGTCAGACAAAACAAGCTGGTTCATATCATCACTTCACTTGACATTTTTAAGTCAAAAGATTAATCAATGAAACAGGAAGATAATCTACAGAAAAATTATAATAATCATTAATTGCAGCCCTACATATCATCCTGTCTTTACTCTTTCAGGGAATATTTTAACCCTGGATTCAGAATCACATAGTTGCCTGCTTTTCTTTCCATAATGTGGAATTTAAAATGATGTGCAACAGTTTGCAAGAACCATGAAATGCAAAACCAGAACACATCCCAGTCCCCCCTCCCTTGTTTGTCCCTGTCAAGACATGATACAATCCAGCTGACACTGGTCTGAAATAAAACCGGTTGTTATATTGCAACACTGCTACTTTAATCAGAATTGTTGGTGCTTTTTTTATGTCTAGATTACATGTTGAGCGTGCACTGGCTGAGCTCAGGGAGAACACTGTTTTGGTTACAGCCAGCCAGCCAGTCCACAATGAAGCAAAGCACCACAGGCAGGCGAGAAGCCACTATTTATCTTCACCAGTGCCCATGCCCAGTAACGCTGGCACTTGCCCAGCAACACTCAAGCAAAGTGGGGGGTCCCAGGCTGCTCCCCCCCCCCCCATCCCAACCCCCCTCCTTACTGCTGCTGCTGCTGAATCTCTGAGCACCATCTCCAGCCAGCCCTGTCATTTCACCTGCAGAAAAGCCGGACTGACATGTCCCCTCTTCTCTCAGCAGCCAGGTTATTGCATGAAAACCTGCTGTCATCGCTGCCTTGTTATCTAATCGAGTTAGGAAATAGAAGACCAAGTTGATTTGTGTTTGCAGGGGAGGAGGAGGCTGTTGGCTGCATGCATTGACAGAGCAGAAAAGCACAGTTGATGAGAGAGGAGATGAGAGCTTTCAAAAGCTATCCAGGCTGTCATTAGCTTCCCTGAATGCAGCAGCTAATGTGTGGGAAGGACGTGCATGCCTAAAACTGTACACAGTACACACAATACACACCAGCATAATGGATGCACTTGAATGCCTCATACAGTCGAGGGAAAAATGTGATTAACATTCATAATGTGATTCACGGAGGGGCATTAATGTAAGGCGTTCAGATTGAGTGTGTGTACAGTGGACAGCAGCGGCTCTGCAAAGAAAGATGTATTGTCTGTGGTTAGTCTTTGTGCTGGCTGGAGAAATGCCTTTTGGAAATCATGTGGAGAAAAAACCAACCCTCGCTTCGTGACTCTGCAGCTCCCTGCGGCTGCTCACTTCAAACATTCAGCATCTTTACGCACACAAATCCACAATAAAAGCGGTTTTCCCGCCGCATATATATCAGTAAAATCGCCACTAACCTTGGTCGGGTCGCCTCCTGTTATCCACTTGTTACAATGGAAATTTAACACCATGGATCCTCCGGTTAAGTTTCCTGGCAGTCGGACAAAAACGCAGCGAGCGAGTCGAACCGGGCCGAAAACTGGAGCACGCTGCTGTGGATAAAACCCCCGTGGCGATGACAGGTGTGTGCGTGTGTTATCAGGCTGCCTGTTTTTCTCCAGGTACCGTCTGCAAACAACGAGAGAAGGTTGTGTCTTCAAACAGCTGTTTTCCAAAATGGAGTTATCCGTGTCTGAGCCAATCAGAGCGAGCCTGTGGAGGCTCCCACTCCTCTGTGGGCTGGAGCCAACACCACACTGCACTCTGAAGATCAAACACTTACACATTATGCATCTTTTTTTTTATTTCTATTAAGGGATTCACTATAGCTTTCATGTCACGGCAGCTTTATTTAGATGCACATCAAACCAGCACACACCCCACTGATGAGATGTCCACACAGGGAGGGGAACCCCCAGATGTTTCTCATGTTGGTTTCAGCTGTGACAGATGAGCTATTCTGCCTCACTTTAATAAAAAGTACTCATACCACACAGTAAAAGAAATACTCTATCACAAAATGTAATAATAATAATAATAATAATAATAATAATAATGGGGTGGAGGGAAAAAAATCGATACAGCATAGTATCGCGATATTTTGCGTGGTGAAAATTGTATTCAAGTATCGATTTTTTACATCATTCAATTATGCAAATACACATTTAAATACAACTTCTGATACTCAAAAAATCAGCTGCTTTTTCGGTCCACTAGATGGTGCTGATTCGGGGGCATTTGGCAGGAAGTTCGTCAAAACAAAGAAATCCGAAATAAGCTGTTGGCGTTCAAATCAAACGACTCTACTTATTTGGGATTTTTTCACCATGGAAGGAAAGACGGACATGGATATGACACATGCGAGAATACCAAGAACACCAAGGCTCACCTCACACTCCACGATCCAAAGATAGCGTTAGCCGCTGACGGCCAAGGTGACGCTAAAACCACCCTGCCGGAAAAAAAACACCAACACCGGACACACTTAGCACGACAGAAACTTGAAAATAACACAGTCCCTCACCTACTTCATGAGCAAAGATCTGCATCCATATAGCATTGCTGAAAACAAAAGCTTTTGTTACAAGCTAAAAACACTCTATCGGTATGTGACTCCGTCCCGCAGTTTTTATACCGACATTGCCGTGCCCAGTCTCTATGGAGAAGTGAAGCATAAAGCTGAGTGAGCAGTTGGGAAAACAGGTAATAAATCGCAAAATATAAACAGTAATTTAAGCGTGTAAAGAGCCAGCTGATTTACACATCTGACCGGGTAAGTTAAGGGTTTATTCTGGTGATTGTTGGAACGTTGGATTGTTTGTGTGAGTTATTTTGTTTATGTCAACTTTGAATGAAGTGTGTTTTACAATGATAAATTACAGTTTATTGGTGAGAGTATTTCTCAGCTGTTTCTGGTTAAATAAAGAGGATCTTACTCTTTAACAAAAAGGTCTGTCTCTGTAGGGATCCTTTCCACAGTGTTGTCAGACACTTAGAATATTAATCTGAGCCTGTCAGTGACAAAAACAAGCACTTTTAGTGGACCTAAATTAATTGTGCACAGATGTCCCGAGTAGTTACGTTGCAGCCTGTTTTGCTGCTGTCGGCTGCAGCCCTCTCCCTTAATACTGGGCCGTTTAAAACACGTGTTATTCCCATGAGTCACTTTGACAAAAAAACATGGAAAAATAGGGTCCAGGTTGAAAAAAAAAAACACTGAAATTACCCTTTCAGTAAATGTAGGTTATGTAAGTAGGCTATAATCAGGGAAACTTCAGAGTAACAATTCTCAATCAAAAATGTCCCCTGTGACTGTGACTATTATATTATTAGATTTTTACTCATGCATTAATGTGAAAGTAGGGTTTCACTGTTGTATTTGGTCGAGGTGGAGTTCACTTTGAACTTTTGTAGAAATCCACTAATGACTATTTTCATTATGGGTTAAACTGCTGATTGTTTTCTCTATGAATCGACTGAATGTTTGATTTCTAAAAAATAGTGAAAGTAGTGAGAAATGTCACATGGTAGTCTGTAGAATTTATTGCAAGGCTGTTGTATTAGACTGCATTAGTTTTCTCGCTGTACCCAATAGACTAGAGTGTGTATCATGATGTAGCAGTCTGAAAACACCAATTCTACATGAGTATTTATACTTTTACATTTAGTGATCAAGACTTCTGTAAGGCTAACTTCTAAATTTTTCAGCCTGGACCCTGTTCTCCCATGTTTTTGTGTCTAAATGACTAATGGGAACGACAGATTTTGACATTGGTCCGGTATTTAGTAAGACTGCTGCAGCAGGTAGTGGCAAAACAATTTACATCCACTTATAGTGTTTGTTGTTGCCAATGAGAGGCTCAGACTATTTTTCAAAGTGTGGAATATAGTGGAAAGGATCCCTACAAAGATAGACCTTTTTGTTTAACCAGAAACAGGTGAGAAATCACAATCATCAAACCCACCAGACTCCATTTAAATAAAGTTATTTTATCATTGTAAAACACACTTCATTCAAAGACGACAGAAACAAAATAAAACTCACAAAAGCCGTCTTAGTTTGTCTTATTAGTGTTCCAACAATCACCAGCTCTGATTTGGTTGATTAAACTCTTAATTCACCCAGTTAGATGTGAAAATATTCAAGTTCTATACATGCTAAAATTACCGTTTATTTAAATGGAGTCTGGTAGATTTGGTGATAGCAATTTTGGGGCTGTTTCTGGTTAAATAAAGAGGATCTCACTCTGTAACAAAAGAGTCTCTCTCTGTAAGGATCCTTTTCATAAGTTGTCAGACACTTCATATAACAATCTGCGACTGTCAGTGGCAAAACAAGCACTTAGTGCATGTAAATTGAAGGTACTCAATTGCCTGCATGGATTACATTGCAATTAGTTATTTAAAAACATAGGAAAATAAGGTCCAGGTTGGAAAGTATCAAGGTTACCCTGTAAGTACATTTTTGATTGCAGGACTTTTGCTTGTAATGGAGTATTTTTAATCCGTCATATTACAACTTAAACACCAGTAAAAGGTCTGAGTTCTTTTTCCACCACTGTATTTATGAGCTCTTTGGGGAGCCACAAACCCAGTTTGGCAAACGCTGCTCAAGTCAGTCACAGTGTATTGTAATTATGTTGTGAAAATACCCACAACCTCCCCAGTGCCTGCAGCACACCTCCACCGCTCTGCCAACAACAACATCCACAGCACAAACAAGACACAAATAACACTTTCTCCGTTTGGAGTTTTACTTTACTGTCTTTACTACCAACAATAAATATCCTGCAATACAATATAGCTTATACCCACAGACATGCTTAAAATAAAAATATAAAAGATTGATGCAAACTATTCAAGTTAGCTTCGGGCTACTGCAAGATATCAGATCTAACATTATTATTGCACATTTCTGTACATGGCCTGGAGTGAAATTTGGCAAACGAGATGTCTGTAAAGTCAGGACTGAATGTTCTGTTCCTCATGTGACTCCTGTGATCAGTGATGGGCCTGCGTTAAGACTGAGTGATGAAAGCAACCAGGTCATAAAAGGTTAAAAAAGACAACATAAGGCAGATTATCTGAGGTTAGAAAAAATAATCCTCTCAGGAGATTCAAGTCACAGAAAACTGAAGCATCAACTAAACAAAGGCCCTGAAACAGTGTGAGAGTTTGATACTGAGCAAAAAATGTAACTGATAAATCTACTGTATTATTCTTTTCCTCAGCTGCAGCAGCCATCCATTCCTACTCCCTAACAATGAAGTATATCAACTCTTATGTAAGACGAGCCCTGATGAGAGTACACATGAATATTGCTTTGGTACACACAAATCCAACGTGATTTATGAAAGGAAATCTGCAGTTTAAGGCAATGTATTAGACGGTTACATACACAAAAACTGTCTCCATTTTTTTGGGGGGGGGCAATGTAACCACGCACGGAGCGCTAATGGCCAGTATGTGACTGACTGCCAGTATGCAGGTCCTAACAAACTGTTTTTAGAATTTTGCCTCAGTGGAAAAATATTGAAGGATGGGTTCATGTTTTTCCATGTCTGTCTTAAAGAGACAGTTCACCCCCAAATAAAATACACATATTTTTCCTTTTGCCTGTCGTGCTTTTCATCAAACTACATTGTTCTGGTGTGAGTTGCAGAGAGTTGGAGATATCAGCTGTAGAGATGTCTGCCGTCTCTCCAGTATAATGGAACTGGATGTCACTCAGCTTGTGGTGCTCAAAGTGCCAAGACCTTGTTGTGAGCAGTTTCGCGGCTCGTGTTGTGACAGCGCGAGACGCAAAAATTAATGGCGTCCTCCTCGGCTGAGCTGCAACGTTAGCTAGCTCTGTGGTGCTAGGTGAGCTGGCAGTAGATGCACGCCTCCTTCTGCGCAGTGATACAGTTGGCACTTGTAGTTCGGTGGACAGAAAATAGTTCCTACACGAAACTGCTTAAGAAACTGGGTCATGATTTCTGGAAAGAGACATTGCTGTTGAGATTTTCAGATGTATTTTTTCTTTTGTGCCATCTAGGTCCATTATACTGGAGAGAAGGCAGATATTTCTACGGCCGATATCTTCAACATTCAGCAACTCACACTAAAACAATCTAGACTGATATATAGCGCTACAGGTAAGAGGAAAAATGTGTATTTTTGATTTTGGGGTGAACTATCCCTTTAAAGCAGTACAAACATGCCCATATGTGCATTGAGACTGTTTTTGCTAGCTGTAATCACTCCTCCTGTTCATAGTGTCTGTTAAGAGATCCACGTCCCACAGTCTTAATATGAGGCCTCAGCAGACTCAGTTGGCCAAATGAGGTCGGTAAATTCAAAAGTTTTAGTGTTTTTAGAAGGAAGTTCCCCTTTTTGTTTCCCCTCTGTGGTAGAGAGTAAGTAACACGAGGGAATTTTGTGCTAAACCATCCACTTGATCTGTCGAACCAGTTCTGCTGACGTCTCATTTTAGCTTCTGCTAAATACAAAACGAAGACTGTGGCTTTTGTCCGCACATCTCTTGCACTGAAAGCATATTAATATGTTTTTTTTAAATGGCCAGTGTGGACAGGAAGAATGATTACATCAAGCAAAACATGCTTCAATGTACATATGGGCGTCTGACTATTTAAAAAACTCTGAATTTATCCTTCAAATACCAGAAATAACTGAATAGAGGGGCCACCGATGATGATGGCCAAACATGCACTGGCTCATGTCAAAAGCCTACAGCTGCCTTGGAACCATGAGTGAATGCTGGGCTACGTGTAAACTACATTAAACTATCCACCTATAGCAGTGCTGCTTAGTTAGTAAAATAAATCATGTATAATATTGGCAACTTGCCCTGTAAAAGTCTACACACTTGTTTCAAATGAAACAGAAGATGTCCTCTCAGTGGTGGGAGTGAGTGCATCTACAGTCTGCATCAGTAACAGTAGTAGAGTTGAGAGCGCAGCCCCCTGAAGGTGTCGTCATCCTGCCCGCTGGCCTGCGCTCCTTCAAACAGCATGGAGTCTGGGAGCACCACGCCCTCTAGTGGATCCGGCTGGCAGAACTCCACTATAAATTCCTCCTCACAGTCCAGAAGCACTCTCGACCACGCACATAAGTCCAGCTGGCCCGCAGTGCCGCCATACTCCTCCGGCAGAACCGACCGTGGGATGTTCCGGTGCAGAGAGCGCAAGTCTGAGCCATGGAGGATGTACTGGATGAGGAGACAGACACAACGTCAGTGATGTCATCTTTCTCACCATCAGTTTCATTAATTAAAGTGGCTACGATCAATATTTCATGTCATGTGAAAGGTGTCACTCATATTAATGAACCCACAAAGAATTATCACCGGACTCTGCGCTGAGAGATTTATAGCCTCTGTCAGCTCACTGCAGCCCACAACTTTTCTGTTTTGGTTCACTGTCTGTCACCACTCTGATGACAGAGTTTACAGCCACAGCAGGAAGCTGTTTTCAGTAGAGAAGCTCTAAAAGCCAACTGTACAGCAGCCAGACACGGTTGGTGACTAGCTGGTGAAACATAGTGATGGATTTAGCAGCTATAAAGCCAGATATTTCCCTCAGGGGTTGGTGCAACACAAACCAGAGTTAGACTGACTACTGGAGTTACATTTGCCAGGTGGCCAGAGTCTAAATTATTGCAAATGTTGCTCTGGATCTGCTGATAGTGTAAATCAGTGTATGCTAACAAATTAGCCATGTTATCTTAAAGGGATAGTTCACCCCAAAATCCAAAATACATAATTTGCCTGTTACCTGTAGAACTATTCATTACTCAAGATAGTTTTGGTATGAGCTGCCGAGTGTAGCTGTAGAGATTTCTGCCTTCTCTTCAGTATAACTGAACTAAATGACATTTGGCTTGTGGAGCTCAAAGTGCCCAAAAATACATTTGAAAAACAGCAATGTCTCTTTCCAGAAATCATAACCTGGTTACTCAAGATAATCCACAGACCTCGTTGTGAGCAGTTTCACGTAGGAACTATTTTCTTTCTACCAAACTATACACACCTACTGTATCACTGCGCAGAGGGAAGAATACATTAACTGTTAGCTCACCTAGCTAACGTTATAGCTAGGGATGTCAACTTTAACCGTTAATCCTTTAACCACTGAGAGTTTTTTTTTTTTGCCCCAGTGAGCAAGCGGCTCAGTTTTCAGTCGCAAACCCCTTTAGCATAATCTATGTTATGACTGTTAGCATCATGAGCAGAGTCAGCACGGCTAGTGGTGCTAACACAGTTAACAATGCCAAAGGGGTTTTGTGGCTCAAAATGAAGCCACTTACTCACCAGGGCTATACGGGGGAAAACGGAGGAAGGCTACCATATTTCTGCAACAACGGCAAGTGCAGAATAAACGACTGTTTGCTCCGACCTCACCTGGGTGGTGCACAGTGCAGAGCAGCCAAGGCTAATGTTAGCTAACCAGTGGAGCCCGGAGGGTGGGCAGTGGGCACTTTGTTTGTGCCCGTTAAGGCAGTTAGTCAGCTGTGTGTCAGCAAAGAACAACAGGAAATAAAATAAATGAAAGACATTTATGCAAAACATCATAATTTCACCACCTCTAAATGGATAGCACTTTGAAATGCGGTGCTAAAGCTCACTGAGTCAGTGAAGCGCTGAACTAAAAGAAAAAGCACATCATTTAGCTTTTTTTTTTGTTCTTAAAAATTACCAAGTGAGTCACCAGTTAATGAGTGTCAGGCTATGTTTATATCTTACACTATCATGAGCAAAAGCCTCTTGTTCATGAGTAGATGCACGCTTCCTTCTGCACAGCGATACGGTCGGCAGGTGTAGTTTGGTACAAAGAAAATAGTTCCACCTTGAACTGCTCACAACAAGGTCTGTGGATTATCTTGAGTAACCGGGTCATGACATTGCTGTTGAGTTTTTCAAATGTATTTTCTTGGCACTTTGAGCACCACAAGCGGAGTGCCATCTAGTTCTATTATATTGGAGAGAAGGCAGACATCTTTACGGCCGATATCTCCAACAATTGGCAAGTCACATCAAAAAAATCTAGACTGATAAATAGCACTACAGGTAAGAGGAAAAATATGTATTTTTGATTTTGGGGTGAACTGCCCCTTTAAGTTAGCATTACAGTGTTGCCACCAAATTAATAAAAACAGCAGGTTTAAACAAACACAAGGAGGCACCTCTCAAGAGATTTTGGAAAACACAGGGTTGTGTAGCTGTTAGTCTGAGTTCATTCCTCTGAAGAGAAAACGCTTGGCCTTTCATTTTTCACAGATGAAAATAGACCATTATTTTGGAGCACAGGCTGCAGATAAAAGGGAGGCTCGTGATTCAAAATAGCCCTTTGTTTGAAACAAAAGAGTCAGAGACAATTCAAGGACAATAGTTACCCTCTCTGCCATCTTCTCCTTCAGAAAAGGCTTAATTATAGCGAAGATGCCTTTGAAAATCCTGGGCTCGTTTATTATGTTAACGGCCTTGATTCTGATTGGGAAACCGTCCTGTGAATCACAGAAAAAAAAAAAACACAGAGAACACTGCATTCAGAACAGTCGCAGATGGTCCTTGTCAAACATTTCAGATGTGCTTTGTGTGCTTGTGTAAATATTACACACTCTGCAGTCACGACAAAACTCAACAGCCAGCGCTGAAGAGCCACTACTGTAAATGACAAGGTGTGTTAACACAGCTTCTCATATTCACTGCTGTCATCACAATAAAATGAGTAAATACTGCATTAATATGTCTTTGCTGCTTTCACTTTAAAATATATTTAATTTAACTATAAACGTGTCATCAGATCACCAGACGTTAGATGTTTGATTTCTCACCTGGAGGATGCTCACAACTTTTTTGGCGAGGAACGGGCCTGGATTGGACGCCTGTGACATGCCCACTCCGGTGTAGTCGGCTAAGATGACGATACCGTTCACCTGCGTTTCCTCCGGCTGGATCAGCTTCTCCAGAGTCAGATAAATGGCCCTCACATTGTCAACAAATGGATAATCATTCGGTTTCCATTTTCCTGTAAAAGGACACTATGCTGAGTAATCGTACAACGTGAGTAAAGCCCGTCCTGGAAGAATTAGTCACACAATAGAGATTTTAGAGAGTAGACTGAGCTTGATGTCAACAGGAGAGGTAAACAGAAAACAGTCATTATAAAGCTGCTGAATTCTCCTTGTGAAGGTGGAGCAGACACCAACCTGGCCGCAGACAGAGGATGTATCTCCCGTTGGGGTCCGGCTGTGGCAGGACTGTGAGGAAACCCAAGTCCAGGACGTGTTTCACTGTGGATGGCTTCAGGTCCTGGAACACTTCCGGCCAAGCCTTTCGGCCTGCGTGGTAGTTAAGCAGCAGCTGCAGGGCACGGTCATAGTCGAACTTCCTGGCCCGCAGGAAGCGCAGGAGAAAAGCGTCATCCAGCCTGGTCCTGAGATTGGGCTGCTCCTGCAGAGTCGGGTGAAATGCACATGAGCTCAGCGGAGAAAGAGTTGGAAAACATGGAGAAAACAGGCATGACGAAAGAAAGGAAAATAATGGCAATTTTATTAAGATGAGTCTGTTGATATTTGATATTTATCCTCCTAACATGTACTCTGTGTGTATCTAGAGCTTGATATATCACATTCCTCTGTGCCACAGACCTCCAGTGAGCCACACTGTTGCACTGGGTGATGAACACAAGCTCTACATTTGTTTTGAATCAATCCCAAATACATTGTCCTGCTGCTGCAAATATTAACTAGAGCATCAAGTCTGTGGTTGAAAATTGTCCTCAACGAAGGCAATATTTACTCCAGTTAAAGTAACGTTTGGTAAAAACATAACTGCCCGGCTGTTTTACAAAATTATTTAGCCTTTAAAAAAAGATTTTTTAAAGAAAAAAAAAATTCATCTTTTTGTATGATTTGTAAGCAATAACAAAAATACAGAATATTATCAGCTTTACCTTTGAAAAGTTCAGATAAGATCCATCTCTTCTCACACTCACAGATCACTTTATACACCTTGTTAGTCACCCCAGACCCCCTTTTGCCATAACAACTACCTTCATTCTTCAAGACACCGATTCAACATGGTGCTGGAAACATTCCTCAGTCATGATAGCATCTCACAGTTGCTACAGCTTTGTGGTCTGCACATCCATGATTCCAATCTCTCGTTCCACCACAGCCCAAAGATGCTCTTTTAGCACCTTCCTAAGTCCTGACACTTTCTACTAACAGTTGAACAAGTTTCCTCCGTCAACTTTTCCCTTTCTAAGTATACTTAGATATGCTATTTGCCAGGCTCCTTAGACTGAAAAGAAAACCAAATATTTTGAACACAACCTGTGATTGTTAGACGTTTATCGTATGCTAGTAATCAAAATAATTTTCATGGTGATATTTTCTTTTATTTTGTAGATGTATTGACTGTTTCACTGGCATTACATTGCTCGGCACATTTTTACTTCCTGATGTCATTCACATACCTCAGCAAAACAATCAAACAAGGAAACTATAAAAGAAGGAAAGGACATGACATCAGTGACAGCATTCAAATTTTGCAGTGGAGCCAGAGTGTGGTGCCGACCCACGATGACAGACAGAGCTATGATCTGCCTGGAGACCATAACAATGAAAATGAACACGCACATTTAGACACAAAACATCAGTTAGCATCACATAATGTGTGCTTTTTAATCTGGTGGAAGCATTTTTCAGTAAACCAGCACAGATATGACAGGTTATAATGAGACTTGCTGTGCCTGCCCAACTGCCTTCAGTAGAAGTGGTTTCAAAGTCTGGCTCCAACGCTAAATTTGAACGCTGTCACTGACGTCATGTCCTGTCCTTGTTTTATAGTTTCCTTGCATTCAAACAGGAAATACAAAAGGACCCATGTGGAATGTTTATGTTGCCACATTTGACGAGACTAAAAGAATTTAGAAAAGCAAATATGTGATCAAAGAGGTTAACAAGTTTGAGAATTTTAGTAAGCATTTAGTGCCAACAGTTTTGGGGGTTACAGGAACAAAGTCTTCTAACTTCAGGGATGTTTGTTACTAAACTGCCCTGTGTTGCTTTAAATATAGCCTAACTGGCACATTATAAACAGGAACGGGACTGCTTATGTTCTTATGAATACCTTCAGTATCATGTCTCTCAGTGCTTGGACATCCCGCAGGCGCCACTCTGGCTTCTCCTGGAGCTCCTCCCGTGCCTTGTGCACCAGCTCAGGGGTCAGGGTGCAGGAATACATGGGTGGAGGGGGCCCAGGGAACCAGCTGTGTCCTGCAGCTGCTGACGGGTCCACTGAAGGAGAGGTGAGATCGATGGACTCATGCTGATCGGCCATGGACTGGCTGGGTGAAGCTGTTTGGACATAAAGACACAAGAGGGACCAGAGAGGTTATGAAAAGAAGTAGAAGATGAAGATATACTTTATTAATCCCTGAGCCGCAATTCATTTTTTTCACTCTGTTGTCATATACACACAGCCCTGAAATACACACACATGCACAAACAGGACCTATACATGCATTAAATGGAGAGATGTCTGAGCGATGGGGCTGCCTGGACTGCAGTGCTTGGGAGGTGAACTGGTCCAGACTCCATACTCAGTCCGTACAGGGACTTAACCCTCCAGTTCCCAAGCCAAGTCCCTATGGACTGAGCTACTGCCACCGCTGGTGTTAAAAGGACTGAGTTCTGGGCTGTCACATTAGCCTCTGGCCACTGTCTCACACACACTCAATGGTGTAAGTAAGTAAGTACTATACTTAAGTAGAGGTACTTGTACTTTACTTGTGTAATTCCATTTTATGCAACAGTTTACTTCTACTCCTCTACATCTCAGTTGCAAATATGTTACTTTTCACTCCACTACATTTGCTGATGATACTCAGCTGTACATATCATTGTCCTCAGATGATACAAGCCCAATTGAAAAACTGTCTTGCTGTAAACACCAAATTAATATCTGGATGTCGCAAAATTTCTTACAACTCAATAGGGACAAAATCGGTTGGCTGTGAACAAAAAGCATGAAGTAAAGAACCTTGGTGTCATCTTTGATTGTGACCTGTGTTTTGAACCCCGAGTGAGAAACATCAAGAATACATTTCTTCATCTTAGAAACATTGTGCAACTGTGTGCGACCTCTTTTATCTAAAGATGACACCTGAAATCTTGTTCATGCTTTTACCTCCAGCAGACTTGACTACTGTAACGCCTTGCTCTCAGGCCTCTCGAAGAAGTCTTTAAATTAACTGCAGATGATCCAAAATGCAGCAGCACATCTCCTCACCAAGACTAAACATCGAGAACACATCACTCTGGTTTTAAAGGCTCCTCATTGGCTTACCGTTCATTTTAGAATTCATTTTAAAAATTTGCTTTTAGTTTTTAAATCTCTAAAGAGACTGGCTCCTGACTTCTTATCAGATATGCTATGCCTGTCTTTGTAGACTCCTACTTCGTATTTCAATGTATGAGTGAGTGTGTGATCGAATTTTATTTATCTTATCCTGTCTTTTATGTGCATTTTTTTAAATTTTTTAATGCACAGCACTTTGAGTTGCACTTGCTGTATGAATTGTGCTATACACATAAATTATGTTAATATTATTTGTCTGGCAGCTTTCGTTCCTTTTCTTATTAAAGTGATTACAGCATCTCCAGCTTCTGTGATTCTGATTTTGAATGTTTGTGAAAAGTGTTCCTTTATGTGTTGAGAAAATTCTCCTATTTCTTAAGCTAAATAAACTATTTAAAAACCCTCTTGGATCAGCTGGAAAATGCACCATCACAAAGCTGTAAACGCGGCTGCGGACAGTGACCCTACAAATACAAGATGATCTAATAGCATGTGATGCATTACTGGAAATTAAACTACCCAACAGGATATAAAGGAGTCAAAATAAGCACAACCTTAAACATCTACCAGACAGTAATATTAACACAAAAAACATCATATAAGATAGTAAAACACAGACAGGGACATTTTGCTTCATGAGTACTTTTACATTAAGTAGCCCACATTTTGCTGATACTACATAATTTTTATCAAGTGAGGCTTTGAATGCAGGGATTTTACTTGTAGTGGAGTGCTTTCACAGTGTGGTATTAATACTTTTACTTGACTAAAGGATCTGAATACTTCTTCCACCACTGTACATACATATACATCTATTAATACCATTTTAACTGAACTGAACAACATGTACTGTAACTAAAAAGCGTTCCCGGATACATCACCAGAGTAAGGAAGTTCTCTGTAACAGCACAGACATGCTAACTGTATGTATTTATTTAGCTTTGAGTCACAGTCTCAGCACGGACGAGCTAATATAACGTGAACCTGAGCAGAACCGATGCGACACAATTAAAGTCAGAATAATGTCTGAATACCAACCCGGAGATGCGTTGGACATTAACCGACTAGGACACACATATACGCCTTTTATGAGCGTCCATTGACAGGAGATAAAAATGTCCTCAGAAGCACAGCGACGGACAGAAGTGTCAAAGAAATCACAACGGACCTGTCAGGAAAATCCTACTTCCGGGTTGGAGAGATGGCGCTCCCTTATTGGTCCGTTTGCAAGCACGTGACGCGCTGTTGACGCACCAGAGCGGCGGAGCTTTGCGTCTGTTGTTTTGACGGCAGTGCTGCATTCAAGTGTCCCTCGGAAACTAGCAAATCACACTTGGAAAAGTTTGTTTCGTGGGTGTTTTCGTTTAATATTGTCAAAACTTTCACTTTGCTTGACTGATTCCATTTAAGGTACTGTATACTTCTACTCTAACTCGGGTTCGGAGGCAAATCTTGTACTTTTTACTACACTATGTTACAACACTATGTACTAGTTTGACTACTTTGCAGATTCAGATCAGCCTACTAATGAAAAATATATTAAACAAATAAATCGTGTTATCATAGATGGAGGTAAGAATTTATTGATCAATTGGTGAAATTCACAAGCAACACAGTAGCATAGCAGCCTATTTATATGAAGAAATAATCTCCATATTGCATCAATAATTATATCTCAACATTATAAGAAACAATATTCTAATTTATATAATGAGTACCTTTACTTTTTGTTCTGTCAGTAGGCTATATGTTGAAGCTATTAAGTCATTTTGTGCTTTTACCTAAGTAAGCATCTGAATTTGTGTCTAACATATAACCGAGTGATCTATTTCTACTCGGTGGTATTGTTACTTTTACTTGAGCAAAATATCTGAGTACTTTTCCCACCACTTGTTCAAACCTTATTTATACAGTCTATGGTTCAAACAAACACTGCAGTCTAAAATTTTTGGAGAGGCTTTTCGCACGTCTTCAGTGCACCTGAATCTCGCATCCTGCAAACTAACATATCTTTTGTTACGCACCATTGAGCACTACTTAAAAGTTATTAATTTAAAGCTTGAGGCTTATCTTATCGACAGCGCAGGATCGGAGTAAAATAAAAATAGAGCTGAATTTATGTATTTATTATTATAGTGGACAACAGCAGTTCGTGCATACTGGAGTTACATTTGCACAGTTTAGCTCTATTTTTTTTTACTTTTTAGTATATTTCTACTTCGTTCATGCTGATGTAAACTAGGCTATGTGAAGGTTACAAGAGGGTTGATGTGGCCTAAATGTATTTTAATGTTGGCAGTGGGGTGTATCAGTTACACTTGAATGCGGTAGATGGCAGAGTTTACCCTCAAACTGGTCAGCTTGCGTCCTTGTCACAGTAGGATACATCTCAAGGTCTGACAGGCATGTTTTTTTCTACTTCATATTTGAAAATGAATTTTTCAAAATAATATATTTAACTAATGTGTTCTTATGTATGTTAGTGTTTGGTGTTTTGGTAAGAAAAAAAATACTTAAATGACCTTGAAGATGACCTTCATGTCTGAAGCTTCCACTTGTTTTCTAAGTGTGTTTATACAGTTGATTTAAATGCAACACATTGGCAGTAGCTATGTTTTTCCAAATTGAATGTGGAAATAAATCCTTGAAGTGTCCACCCCCTCTCCCTCTTGAATCAGTGCTATCTATAATGATTTTATGGCACCTTATCAGTCTGAAGCAACATGTTGCATTACGCTATCAGTGAACAAGCACTGCCACGTTGGACCCTTTTTTCCTCCAGACTTTCCAGCATGTCTGATTTCATTTCTAAGTTGTCAGAGAATGTGTGATCCCATCCATTCCCCAGAAAATCACAAATAATATAAAATATGATCTGCAGAAAACACGATGTAAAAATAGACCTTGAAATTTATTAATTCATCTTCACATTGTAAGGCGAAACAATGCCTGTTTTTTTTTTTTTTTTAAGGCAGTACAGGTTACAAGACACAATTTATTCCATCAGTTAAACCATGACAAAGTACTAAACAAAAAATATAATATATTTTTTAAAAACCAATGCAACATATTATTGGGAAACTTCCTCAGTGTGTCTGCAGGGCACTTTTACAAAGTGGCACCACAGAGTTCACCGTATGCACCAAGATTTCTTGGTGTAGATGTTCAGTTTTACTACTCTAAATAAGTATTTTCCAGTACATAAAACAAACCACACATATTTTAGTCTTGTCACAGAATGTTTAAAAGCAGAACTCATTCAAGTGATTTCCTTTAGCTTTGATAAAACGACAATTTTCTGAGTTCCTGACTGAAAATGTTATCACTAATGAACATAAAATAAAATACTGTGCAACACTAAATACATGACAATGTAAGGTCTGTTGTAACATTCACAAAATACTGACATGATCACGTCGCCATGTCTAACATGAGCCTTACTGCACACACTGAGGCCATGCTACAGAAAGTGATGTTACCCAATAATAAACTACATTATATACAACCATGTACGTCTCTCTACGAGTCGATCTTACAGAACAACAGGATGGTTTGAATGCTCATAGTTTTGTGTGGCTTTCACTGAGCTGTGGAGCTCAACTGCAGCTGCGTGTGAACAAATAGATCCCTGAAGAAAAGCAACAATCTGCAAGGGACATAATTGCAATCATATATTTAGTTACTTTATTGTTTCAGTCAAGTTGACAGCTTCAATGCTGATTATATATAAACTTACATATAAAGACCCTGGTTTAACACAATAAAAAAACTGAAGGAATAAGGACTGAGAGGATTGTTAGATGGCCTCTTGCTTTGTAATAGTAGGCTGAGGGATGGAGGTCGGCTGCTTGGGCACGGTGGCTATGACCCCCTGAGCCAGTTTATAATGTTCTGAGCTGGAGGCAGTAGGCGGGGACGGGATTGGGGTTTCAGGAGTGGCTGAAAAGTAGAACACAGAGTAACAGGAGCGAGTTAGAAACCGCAGCATAAGCAGGTGTATATTTACAATTCTGTGGTATAACATGTCTTGGGCGGGCAACACAATTTTCAGATAAGGAATAAGCACTTTTGTGAAATTTCTCAGAGCATTAAACACGTTAAGAAAGAATAACAGAAGTTCTCTTTGACAAAATAAGCCAGATTAGTTCCCATGAAGAATTTAGAGGATTATTCTGCCAAGCCTGTTTGTCCTTCCAGCTACCTGGCTGGGCTGCACATGGAGCAGGGGGAGGGAGATCTGACAGTCTCTTCTTATCAAAATACAATTGTTTTCAGTTCACTTAGATTAATTCTTCTGATCACACTGATCAAACTTGGATGGACAAAAGCATCCAAGTTCTTCTCTTGTATGTGGCAATGAAAATAACCTTAACAAAGACAGAGACTTAGGGCCCGTCCCAATACCCCCCCTTAGCCCTACCCCTACATTTGTGCGTTCCCACGAGGGGTAGTGGTGTCCCAATTCCTTTTTGTGTGTAGGGGTAGGGGGCATAACGAGGTGGTAGTGGGTATGAAACTAGCCCTTTGGAGCGAGGGATTTCAGATGCTGACCTGCCAGCGAGGGGTGGATGTTGCCATGGCTACCACCAAGCAAGAGATGGGGAAAAAAGTTCGTACATAGCTAATGTTACCGTCGTAAGGTTGCTTGTTAGCTAGCTAGTTAGCTCGCACTATCTGGCGTCTGTCATCTGTCCTGTTCTGCAAAATTGTTGGATTTTTCACACAATCGGTAGGATGAACTCAACCGGAGACTCCATTGTAGATGCCGGTTAGAAATGTAGATGGCTCCCAGCTTCCTGTTTAAAATAGTTATGTATGCATGAACATAACCGACGTGGTGACGTAGTGAGTGGTGTCCCAATTCTGAGGGAAAAATTTCAACCCCTACCCCTCGTTGCTTCATTTCGAGGGCCAAGGGGTAGTGGGCAAGGGCTAGGGGTAGTGGACAAGGGGAGGTATTGGGATTGGGCCTTATTTTTACATGTTGTGCTTCACGTTTGTGTTTTGTACTTACAGATTTGACCGTTGTGGATCGGCGTTGGTATGTTGCTGGTCACTATAACATTGCCGCTGAGATGCTCCTGAACCAGGTGAGGGTGCAGAGAGTGAGGTGCGTGTGGAGCCTCGTTGGCAGAACCTGAGAGACACAACACACAAAAATAAACTCAGTCTTGATTTATTATATCATATCTGTCAGCACAAAGAATGCCACAGTCCTCTCTATCGTCTATATTCTAAACACGTGGTTTCTCTGTATTAATCCAAAGGTTTTAAGATCAGGTGTTGGTTCCAAATGATGTGAAGGAGCTCACCTCCAAGAAGCATTTCTTGTAGCAGGTTGTCAATCTTGGCCATGCCAAAGAGTTTGACAAACTGGATCTGTTCGATCATCTGCCAGGTGATGCTCTGTAGCGTGGGCAGCAGCAGGAGCAGCTCCCCGAAGCGTCCCCGGGAGTCGTACTGCCTGTCGTTGATGTAGTCCTCCAGGCTGACCTGGACCTGGTATCGCATCCGCTTGATCTTTCCGGGGTCACTCAGACCTTTAGCATCTGTGGGCAAATGAAAGCAGGAGGCGTTTACAAAGAGAAGTCTCTAAAATACTTCTCACTGATATTATTGGCTTGTAAAGAAGCTCACGCAACCAAAATGATTGGTCAGCAGCAGTACCTGGGTCAAAGAAAACTATGGCTTTCAAGCAGGCGTATTCATTGTCGTCTATCTGAAGCTCCTGGAAGGGAAGCACCAGCTCATCCAGGATTCTCACAGCTACCCTGCCCACCTCCAACTCCGGGCAGTTTCTGGGAATGATGTGGTCATTTCCTGCAGGAGAATCACGGTGCATGATGAGATTTAAGGGAATACTTCACCCACAAAGTGACCATTTGTACAACAATACAGAAAGAAGTCTCACTTGACTCGACAGTGAACGAAGAATCCAAAAAAGATTAACCTTATTCCTAAATGTAAGTAATGTGGGTCACATTTAATAATAGCAAAACTATATCAAAACATCAGTCTACAAACTCTCATGCAACTCATGCAGTATAATCCACGTCTAATTCTTCCAGTCATATGCTCAGTACTTCCCAAACACATGAATTTTTGCTTAAACATAAAGATTTAAAACCGGACCAAGTTTGAAGTGAAGAAGCCTCTTGGATGAGAGGTGAAACATCTTCAGGATACTCAAGTAAGTCCAGCTGCCCACGATGTAGCACTTAAAATGACCATGACCTGGATGACTGAGAAACTCCACCAACAAAGATGTAAAACACGTCAGTATAAACAATTTGATGACTTTAGACTTAACAAAAACAAAAAAGACTTGCAGTTTGACTCGTGACTTCACTTGGACTTGTGCCTTTTGACTTAAAAAAACTTAGTACCTTCCTCCAAGCCAAGTTGGGAAGAGAAAGTTATGGACGAAACAGGGTTCCCAACCCAGCAGCATGCGGCTACATCGGGTGCTTCTTAGCTCAGGGCCATAAAGCTATAGATATTTTTCCAGAATTAGATTAGTGAAACAAGACGTGAAAGAAATATACAAAATGTATTCTGTTGTCGTACTGGTTCATGTATGAATATATATGAATATTTGCAATGTCATTACAACTTTTTTATAATTAAGTTCAGTCACTCCTGTTTAACAAACTTATTTTATCAAATAAATACAAGTTTTAAAAGCATTTACGCTTTTTGTAAATTTGATATATTATTACTCTGTTGTTAAAATGGCATTACATTTGGTGAAAAGTGCATTATGACTCGTTTGGGACTCGAAACTCAAAGTTTAGGACTTGGCAGTCTTGACTTGGGGCTTGAGTGCAAAGACTTGAGACTTACTTAAACAATGACAAATGACTGGACAAATAAGACTTGGATTATACTGCACAAGTTGTGTGAGAGTTTGTATACAGATGCTGTGATATGGCTTTGCTGTTGTGAAATGTGGAACCTGTTTACTTAAATTCATGAAGAACGTTAACCAGTTTTGGATTCCTCTTTCACCGTGAAGGCACGTGAGAAAAACAAAATTTTCTTCACAAATTGATGGAGAAATGCTGTGAGAAACTGGTATCCAAATGATCATTTCGCAGGTATAATATTATTTTAAAACACTTCATTTAGTCCAGGATGAGACAATGCTTCTGTTAACAGAGATGGGCAACATGAGCAGGGTAAAACACACTTCACTTTTCAGTTTTACCTAATAAGAGGATGTCTTTGTAAAGCATGGATCTCTTTGCAGCACCGAGCAGCAGGTGTTCTCCAGCATGAGCTCGCAGCAGCGCCACCTGAAATACAGGAAATTCATTGACTTATTAAATGTGTGATAATAACTGCAATCCTCTACATTTCAGTGTTAATGAATATTGTATCGTTCTTACATCCCTTTCTAAAAAAAGTCTCTTTTGAAGCTCACTGAGTGAACTGAACTTCCTGGAGGAAGACACGGGCTCCCTCCCTGATATAACATCAGCAAATGAGTTACAGAGGCCTGGTGATCACACTGTTAATGATTCAGCACTTTTTCTCGTGGAGGGATATAACTTTAAAACCAGCTCATCATATTCTAACTGAAGATTAAACCTCAAACTCTTCAACCAGAGTGGTTAAAGAGTTTGAGGTTTTAAGTTAAAAAGTGTCTCTTTAATGCATTTCCTTTTATTTTCTACTACATTTTTATTTATTAAGTGCAAACATATTCACTGTGTCTATACTCGTGTGCTCCTGTAGCCCACACTATGGTTTTGAGCAGACTGGTTGATGAGTGACCAGAGTGTCTATACAACTATGTACACTGTGTCTGCGTACAAGTCTTACCTGGTCATCCAGGGGCAGGTCACAGAAGGCTGGGATGTACTTGGCCCACTCCACCAACACCAACAGCTGCTGTTTCATGGACTCACACACGTCTGTGATGGCAGCGATCTTTTTGGTCCTTATGTCGCCGTTCAGTATGGGAGCAGGGGAGGTGATCTGGATGTGCACATGTGGAATCATTTGATATCCTTGTTCCAGGTGATTAATCACACTTAGATGTGATTTTCAAAACATGATATAGTAGGTCTTACCTGTCTTGACAGTACGTCTGCCTGGATGAGTGCATTGATGGATGGTAAACTGCTGTCTTCATAGCTGGATCTCCTGGTGCTGATTCTGTCTCTTTCATTCTGCACAGCTAAAAACACACACAGAGTTATTGTGTCATTGCTGCTGCAGCTGTATTCAGAGAAAAATGTGCCATTTTCATGCAGCTAAAGAAATTGAAAAGGCGGAAAATCAATAAAAAAAGTAGCTTTCCTCCATTTCTTTGTAGATGGCAGAGTCATTTCAAAGAAAAATAAGTCTTCCAAGGTTGTCATGTTTATCAGTATATGGCTATTATTGCTCGGAAATGTTTGCTCAGCATAAGCTGGTTAGAGACTTCAGCGCTCCACTGAGTGAACATTAACAATGTTGGGTGTTGCGACACACTCAGACGAGTCACGTCAATTCAGTGGGGACAGCTCACACTCCGGCAGTGATTTGCTGATTAAATGGGGAATTTCTGTTTTCACAAACTGAGTGTATAGATTCTGTCAGTGTGCTTTGAAAACATAAACAGGCACCTACCTTCTTTCTTCATGCCGGCTCTGAAGCATTTCTTCAGTCTGCAGTATCTGCATTGATTTCGCTTGTCTTTGTCCACGATGCATTGTCTGTTGAACCTGAAAAAATGAGCAGATTGAGTCTGTTTGTGCTGTCATAGAATCCAAAAAGAAACTTGAATAAGTGAAGCAAATGGAGCTGCAGGGATCAGTTGATTGACAGAAAATTATTTGGCAACAATTTTGATAATTGAAGAGGTATTTTTAGTATTTTTTAAAGGAAAAATGTCAAACATTTGCTGTTTTCAGCCTCTCAACTGTGAGGATTTGATGCATTTCTTCATAGTAAACAAAAACATTTGGATTTTAGACTGGTGGTCAGACAAAATTTGATTTGTGAGGATGTCAGCGTGACCTGTGGGAAATTATAACAGGCATTTCTCAATATTGTGACATTTCTAAAAATGAGATTGATCGATTAATCAAGAAAATAATCTGCAGACTAGTTGCTGCCAAAGAAGCGACTGGGCCCCTAATTTACTGAAACAAACAAAGTTTATCTTTTGTTTTTTTCCTCTTTCACACACTCAAACATCACTTTGGAACTGGCTCTGTTGGCCGGACTACATGTGTAATGCTTTGCTTCAGTGTCATGCAGAACCGTCAGTTGCAGATCTGCCCTCACCTGCACGAGTACATGTGGTTTTTGCGGACGCTGCGTCTAAAGAAGCCCTTGCAGCCGTCACAGCTGGACGCCCCGTAGTGCTTGCCAGTGGCTCTGTCTCCACATATGGCACACAGGCTGCCTGCCCCCAGGTGGCTGGTAGCGTTCATGTTGGTGCTCTCAGCCGGCGAGGAGTCTGAAAGAGAAACAGAGAACAAATGTCTTATCAGGTCAGCTGGCTTTGAGTTTATCAGTTTTAGAGCTGAAACCAGAGGAAGAGTGCTTTTATAAACGCTTGATTAGATGGCAGTCATCAAGCATAAAGGAACATGAAGTTCAGAGGTTGTTTCCATGTGACAGTTTGTCAGGCTGGTTTGATTTCAGAAGGTGTGAACGGCCCAGAGTGAATACAGTGATCAGCTCCATTGACGCCTGACCAAAAACCGGCCTTCATGAGAACCTGTGAGGGTCTGTTAACCTGCCTGAGTAGCTCAGACAGTGTCAACAGAGCAAAATTGATGACGGCTTGATTGCCTCTGAAAAGACAATCACTGGAGACAGTTTTCTTTTCAGTCACCACACTGGGTCAATCAATCATAGAGCTTGTCATGCTATAGATTAAAGACGGCAGGCTGACTCATGAGACCCTGATATACGTTTGAGTAGAAACATGTAAGTGATGGAAAAGTCTGTGAAGCTTCCTTTTTTTTGGAGTCTCACTGGGAATTTTAGAATCAGGATCACAAGTGCACGTCATGGGAGACTGCATGTATGAATAAGTTGGTGTCACTGTGAACACTTTCTCTTCACTTCAGCCTCTGTGGGAACAGACCGTTGGTAACAGGAGATGCACGATCATGATACTCAAACTACTGCTTCATCAGAGGATGAATATCAACTCAGTGAAATTAATCTGACACCACTTTGCTCCACAAGCTGAAACAGGTTAAAATTGCTTCGACCAAATGACCCTGGCGCATTGAGGATAGAGCGGAGCCTCGTAAATCAAAGTCTCTTAATGTTTTACTATTGTGCCCAGAGGTGATAAAAGAAGACCACTGCACAGGATCATCCCTCTGCGAGCAGATGGACAAATGACCCCTTTTTATCACTTCATGCTGCCCCTGTCCTCTCTCCTGACCAAAGTTTTAAATCAGTAAAAGTTTCAAAGTTCAACACCACAGCTGCATATATGTGACTCACCTGTGCCCAACGGGAGCACTTGCATGTTTTCGAACTCCAGCGTAGTGTAGGCTGGGTCCAGAGCCTCGCTGTAGTCTGCCATGTCCATGTCTGCCAGTGCTTTGGACAAACAAATTCTCAACTACCTGACAGTGGGGCAGAAAGACTTGTCCAAGAAGCTAATGTGCCCCCCTCCTCCCCCTCCTCCCCCTCCTCCTTTCTTTCTCACACCCCCTCACACCTCCACTAACCCCCCCTTAGCCTAGCTCCGCCCACTGACAAGGTAGCTCCCTGGGCCAGTTGAGTGTGATGGGGACTTACTGGTGTCAGAGAGGAGACCAGTGAGTGACAGCAAAGCTCCCCTCCTTCTCCTCCTTCCCTCGTGCTGCTAACCAGAGGAGAGGTGGTGTCTCTCTGGTTGATGGTTAACTAGCCCCTTCACTGGTGAATCACAGGGTTGTTTTTTTTGTTTTTTGGAAGAGATAGCACAACTTTGATATCTGACATCTCCTCTTGGTTCTCTTGTCAGCAATGGATAAACAATTCCTCCGTGAGAGCGGAATCAGGTCAATCCTTTGCCAAATCACTGCTCCGACGCCGCTTTAAACCAGCTCACTTTTACAGCCAGCACTTTCTGTAGCATGCTGTTATCACATGCACACAAATTTACAGCGTCCACATTGAAGCAGCCAAGAACACATGAAGGTGCAGCAGAGCCTGGTGTGTCTGTCTGCAGGGAGAAAGTCATGTACGAAAGTGCAACTTTTAATGGAGTTGTTCTTGAGTATTTTATTTTCTGCTACTTTTAACTTTCACTTCCTTTGAAAGGTCGTAGAGGGAAGGTTAAAGTATCATATGTAGGTTTAAGGTAGTTGTGCTTGAGTATTTCCATTGTATGCTACTTTATACGTCCACTTCACTACATTTCACTTCATCTGACAGCCATGGGCAGATAATGAGACAATGTGTCCCGACTCCTGCTGTAAAGGAGCAAGACATCCAGACTCAAAGAGACACACATTGTCATTTTGTGTCTTTTTAGGGGACATTTTGCAGGTGAAGCAGAACTCTCTGACGCTAAAAACTGCACCTGGAGTTAAATAATTAGTTCACACTACAGACGAAGGGTCTGACTAACAGCTCCCTGTCACAGCAGATCCACACTGACACTCCACTGCACAGATATGATATAAAATACTACAGAAAATATCACAGGAAACCATCAAAGAAAGCCTGAGATACATGTTCTTGTTTGTCAAACTGATTCATGCTGCTTTACTAATGTAACTGTGCACTGCAGTCAGAATTAAAAATAAACAAATAAATAGTGGATTGGATTTGGTCAACAGATCCTTGATACAAACATTCAGTAATGCATCCACTAATTACTTTGCAAATCCAGAATTTACCGCTAACACATATGATCACTTTATAACCTATGATACTGGCGTTGCAGCACTCAAGGTTGGTTTTGGTCTCGAGACTGTATTAAGATTCTGGTCTGGTCTCAGGCTCAGCTGCAGTTTTGCTCGATCTTGTCTTGGTCTCAGAAAAAGAGGACCTAGGATTTTATTTCAAGACCACAACTGCAGGAATATCACTAATTTGCCTGTGCAACAAATGAGTTCTGAATATAGATGGTTAATCTGATTTTTTTTTTGTTTACTCATGGAAAACAGAGGAAAATTCCTACACATAAGTTCACCTGTGCAAATCCTTGTCATTATTTTGTCAACACATTTCTCATAGTACACTTATAAAGACATGAACATACAGTATGGCAATAAAAGATCAATTTTTAAGTAGTACCTGTGGTTTGCATGTTCCACATTTTATTGTAAAGGTGTCATGCAGTCTGGGACTCACACTGGTCTGGTCTTGGTGATGACCTGGTCTCGATATACTCTAGTCAGGGTTATGACTGGGTCTCGACATATTCTGGTATTAATCATGACCTGGTCTCAATACACTGTGCTCTTGGTCTTAACTTGGTCTTGTTGCAGTCTGGTCCTGGTCATGGCTTGGTCTTGGTTTAGGTGGTCTTGACTGCAGCACTAGATGAAACTAACCATGACTTAAAACACTCTGGTCTTGGTCATGACTTGGTCTCAATACACTCTGGTCTTGGTCTTGACTTGGTCTTGATACACTTTGGTCTTGGTCTTGACTTGGTTCTGATACACTCTGGTCTTGGTCTTGACTTGGTCTTGATACACTTTGGTCTTGGTCATGCCAGGGTCTTGCTATACTTTGGTCTTGGTCTTGACTTGGTCTCGTTACACTCTGGTCTTGGTCTTGACTTGATTCTGATACACTCTGGTCTTGGTCTTGACTTGGTCTAGATGCACTCTGTTCTTGGTCTTGACTTGGTCTCGTTACACTCTGGTCTTGGTCTTGACTTGGTCTCAATACACTCTGGTCTTGGTCTTAACTTGGTCTCAATACACTCTGGTCTTGGTCATGACTTGGTCTCAATACACTCTGGTCTTGGTCATGACTTGGTCTAGATGTACTCTGTTCTTGGTCTTGACTTGGTCTTGTTACACTCTGGTCTTGGTCTTGACTTGATTCTGATACACTCTGGTCTTGGTCCTGACTTGGTCTAGATGCACTCTGTTCTTGGTCTTGACTTGGTCTCGTTACACTCTGGTCTTGGTCTTGACTTGGTCTTGATACACTCTGGTCTCAGTCTTGACTTGGTCTCAATACACTCTGGTCTTGGTCTTAACTTGGTCTCGATGCAGTCTGGTCCTGGTCATGGCTTGGTCTCAATGAACTGGGTTTAGGTGGTCTAAAAGGGTCCATTCTGTGTTGATTCACACTCACATTTGAACAACATTTCTTTATAATACTTTTGTAGTTTTACTTTAATGCAGGACTTAAACTCGAGTATTTATTTACAAGTAAAGGTGATGAATTCATCTTCTACCTCAGGGAACCCACCAGTCAGATCGTATCAGTCCGTCATATTAAGACCTACTTCCATGTGTAATACGTTGTTGGTAAATCTGAGTTAATTCCTTCATGATTAACAGGGGAAACAACTCTTGCTAAAGCAAAGTGATGCCTTTATGTAAAAGACTTCATTGTTTGTGAAAATGCAAGGTGCACGTGAGGCTGATCTAAAAGCTCAACACTTGTTGGAAAGGCAGCAGCTGCTCAGAGAGACAGAGAGACAGCCTTGGAGCATATTTAGGAATCATTTTAGAGGAAATAAACATCACACAGGATACACGCTTTAGTAAGAACCGAAACTGATTACTTATATATGTTTTTTTTGTGCGTAGTTATTTATGATAAACATGTCTCAAAGGTCCTCTATTGTGGATTTGTCACTTAAAAATCCATCAAAAACAGAAGTGACTCCCAGCTTGCACATCAGGAGGTATAGTTTTCAGGAGGTATGTGAAATACTGTGGAGCAGCTCAGCAAATTTGAGAAAAATCTAAATTATAATGGTAAAATACACAATTTAGAGGGAAAATAAACACACAAATATTATTAGAAATTTGAGTGAGGCTGATCTTTAGTATGTTAATTGTCACAATAACTAACAAACTATAAGATATGCCAGGCAGACAATGGAGTGAGCAGAAAAGTCAGAATACATAAAGGAGACAGATGAATGGTTGATTATGCAAATCTGACCCACTGAAAAAACACAAAGTGCCTAAACATGAACATTTCCAGGATCATTATGTCTGATATGATAAATGTTATTGACACTTATAAAACATATTCATGTAGCGCTGTTAATTAAATCACAGTTTAATACCAACTTATATCTACATATTTAGAACATGAGAGCAGGTGGTGTTGATGAAAAGTTTGGGAGCCGTTCAAGTAGGCTACTACATCATAACTTTAGGAATACTGTTTAAAGGAACTTTTCGCTAAATATAAGGTAAATATTTAACGAGTTAAAAGTAAAACTCTAAATTGACTGATTAACGACATCATCATAATAACAATTAAATTAGTATGAACTGTAAAGGATTTAATACATAAATTGACATTTGAAATATTATTTTGTTGTATCTTCTCACAGCTACATTATAATGGGTTATAAAAAATTGTTTGCAACAGTTTTTGTGAATGCTAAATAGGTGGGATTAGAATAAAGTGTCACAGATAGCACAAATAAGATGATATGTTATGTACTTAATTACAATAATAGAGCCTGTATATTTAAAGGATACTGAAATGCAAACATTGCTGATAGGGTCAAGAATAAAGCAGTAGATCATTTATATAAATGACCAGCACAGGTTTAATACAAGGCATACTGTATGTAAATTTAGTCAGTTAAAATATACATGTTTGTTTTTTGTCAATATTTATAAAAACTCCCTCCACTTATGAAGGCCAAGAGATGTGGATGAAATCTATCCTCTGTGAATGATTTGTAAGTGTGTGTAATAATTAATCATTAAATGTCATTACAGCTGTGTAATACTGTGATGTCAATCATTCACTAAGTATTAATACGCCACTTACAGATGCTTTACAGGACGGAGTCATACCTGTTGTCAAATGACATTAATAAACACTTAAAAATGCACTTTTATCTGCGTACAGCCACATTATAAGCTCTTTATGAAGGGTTTATAGTGCGTATGATGCTTAATGTGGCGAGTAAAGCAATGTGGTACTTTTCATCTACTGTTTCGATTAGAAATCCTAATCTGGAGTGAAATGTGTGAGAATAAAGTGCTAAAATAATTTATTGCACATGAAATTGGTAAAAAAAAAAAAAATCACACGTGCTTGTAGTTTTTGGCGGTGGTTTTCTTTCACGTGTGACTTTTGTACCAAGCTCCTGATTCCCGAATCCAATTGTTTTAAAAAATAAATTCTCTGCTTGCGCAAAGTGTCCGCCTCCTAAATGTCGCAGAGCAAACAGTAGTCTTGTATTTGAAGAGAAAGTGCCAGTACATAGCAGCAGGTCAACGATCCCGAGTTCACGCCGGACCTCAGTGTGCAGTAAACCCCCTGTAGCTGAACTTGTTAACCACGCACTCAAATTATACTGAGGGCTCATAAAATTATTTTTCTTCCAGCAGGCAAACACAATTACATTCCTGCAGCCTCCTGTTTATGATTCTGATGTGTTTAATGATTGTATTGACAGAAAAAACCCCTTTATGATAATCCAATCACAACTGAAAATGGAAGTGATCAACCTGTGATTAAACCCACAGAAACTCTTCTCTTCACTCTGTCATACATTTAGATTCATTGATCTGGAAATCTTTAACAAACTGATTAACTCAATGGAAACTACGCCCACCATCAAAACATGATTAACATCTGTTTTACACACTCCCTACGGCGCTCTGCATCAAACTGTGTAGCTCAGTCGGAGCATGTTGTTTCACTTGTGTGTACAGAGGTCGTCCGTTACAACATTTCTTCACGTTCGATCGGTGCTGCTCTTCTGCAATGCCCATATTTGCTCAAGAATTGTGCTGATTATTTCAAAGCAGTAAGCAGAGGATAGAGAGGGGAGGGGAGGGTGAGGATGGGAGAATCAGTGTGGAGCTATGAATGAGTCACTCAGAGCAAATCTTATCTTCCCTGTCATTAAAGTGCTTTTATCGCTGCTCCCATCTTAAATTTCTGTGAACTCCTCAAGGAACAGTCGTATATGCAGGACTATAAAGTATAATCTGCACGGTTATAGCTTTCTTAATCATGAATTGACAAACTGTTCCGATGTGTCAGATAGAGGGAAGGTTAGGTTTAAATTCTCTCGTCACTTATCTGTATTTTGAGGTGGGGGCTTTGTCTTAACATATTACATTCCCACAGTACACAGGCTGGAGTGACACGTGCAGGAGGCTGTAAAACACACGGACCTCTGAGCAGAATAAAGTCACAGCAGCTGTTTGTTCTGGTGACATACTCCAATGTAGTCACTGTGTTCATAAAACAAAACCACAGACTGTAAAGAGAAAAGTTTACTGCTGTTAACAGGAAACAAAATGTTCAAAAGTCTAACCTGTCGATTCCAAATAAATAGCCTGACATTTTAAGGAGTACTTTATTCCTGCCGAGAGTTAGATGATGAGATCGATACCACTCTCATGTCTGTACGCTAAATATGAATCTACTGACATTTCACTTAATTTAAATCTCTGTTTTCAGAGATGTCTTCACAACTATTGGATTGTTCCTTGGAGTCTCCACGATGCACCCCTACATCTGAAGAAGTGATTGGCCTTTTAAGTATGAGATCTTTAACACTTCACAGCTAGCTTATTGCTAACTGAGCATTTTCATCAGGGCTTCCGCTTTTGGCCCGAGGGGCTGATTGTGGACTTAAGTGGGCAACACATTCTCATCGACCTCGTCACATATCGATGTTTGGTCATGGACTTGCCACGTCCACATACGACGTAAAAAGGTAGCCTACCCTGGGTGTTGGTTGCTGACGTTCTGGGACGCCATGTCAACATTTACATACAGTCTCTTTCAAAATAAATACACTACATCAGTACAACAGTGCGAATTGATGTTCGTTTCCTCCAACAACTAAGGGACGTGGTTGGGTTTACGGTAGTTAACTCAGCCATGGTTGACGAGAAAATAGCGGGAGGTGAAGAAAATTGCAGGAGGGTTGCAATGATCAAAAAGGTGACATTTGTGATCNCATGGTTGACGAGAAAATAGCGGGAGGTGAAGAAAATTGCAGGAGGAGGGTTGCAATGATCAAAAAGGTGACATTTGTGATCAAGCGACGTGATACTCGTGTTACGGGCGATGACATCGCGTCCATCGCGTTTGGTGTGAACGCACAGTAAGCCGAATGTAAACAGGTGACTTGTATAAAATGTCACCCCTGTACAGTTGTCATAAAAGGGGAAAATTAGCTACAGTGACCAAAACCATTTTTGTACCAGGCTGTAAACATGTTTATTTCTGCTGTAAAGTTGGGTATTTTAACATACCCAGCCAGCCTCAAGTGGTCATTCAAAGAACTACAGTTTTTGGCACTTCCATGTTGGCTTCATTTTCCAGCCCTGGAGGCTGCCACTGGGTTTGCTCTATGGGCCAACTATGCAGAAGATCTGGGTAATTTTAAACCCAGAAAGTCAAACCTTTTTGGCTTATGTGCTACTGAGCAACTTTCATAGGGATGAACAGGGCTCTGCCTCCAGTGCTGTATTCAGTTCTCTTTATGCATCCATGCCTAATACCTGAAAAAATAATAACATTTCCTTCATCCTCAGCTGCACTTATTTAAATGCTATTTATCAAATGTTCGCATGCCAGCACACTCAACCCATGACTGCATATAAAGATAGACAACTCATCTCTACTTTCTCCCACTGTTGAAAAAAAATGAAGCCAAAATATCCCCAGCACATTTAGAGCCAGAGTCTGCACAGCAGCAATTTTCACGGTACTGACTTCCTGCCCTCTGACCAATCGCAAGCAGTGCCATTGATTGCGAGCACACTGATTGTCACACACACAGCTGTCAGTTATGATGTCACACCCCCTTTTTATAGCATCAAATAACTAATGAAAACAAAACTCATCAGCAAAAGGAGCACTTAAACATACTTGAGCTTGATAAGAACTACCTAAAAGGACAGAAGGAGTGCACTCTGAGCTTTTGGTTTGGATGCATCCAAAAGTATATCCTCACTGCGATGCAAGCTTGACTGACATGTAGTCGCCTATCATGATATTCCTGCAACAACAGATTGTACAAAATAAGATTAGCTTACGTTTTTGGTTACTCTGAAAGAGCTTATTTGAGTATGAGACATTTTAAATAATTAACATGATTAAAAATTGCTTGTAGGGCGACATATTTAGCAGCAGGTATCATTCTTTTGGACTGTGTGGAGGCCAAAACTTACAGCGACAGAAAAAAGAAAATGGAGGGATGGGTTGACATACTTAGAAATGAATATTTGTATACTAAGAAGTACCGACAATAATTACATGTGCATGTCACAACCTTAACTCTGTGTCTTAGTTTTATGCATAAGACTTCTTAAATTTTATTTTCAGTTTTTTGTCCAGGTCTCGTGTTGGATTCAATCTGTGTCTTTTATTTTGGTTTTCTTAATTTGTATGTTTGTTATGGTGAATAATTGTGTGTCATGTGCATGTTGTTTATGGCAGAAATAAATTCATTTGTCTTGTTTTAATGTTTGTGAGCACAGAATAAATAGTTGCTAAGCAGTTATCGGAGCTGAAGCAGAACTTTAACACAACACCATGATAATGGCTGCAGCCGACAGTAACTTCCTGACATTTAGCTGTTAAATAGCTGTTAAATACAGTGGGAGGCTGCCATGATGAAATGCGATGGGCCAGAGTGCTGTCTTATAATCAGTCACCCAAACTCTTGCCCCGGGGCTAAAAGTCAAAGGATCGCTGAAACCTGATGTAACACTTGTGTGATTCTCCCCTTTGAAACTTCAAACTCCAGTTTGTGAACAAAGTCCTGTCTATCTTCTGAATAGGAATCTCCGACCACTGACCAAACTCCATTTGCAACCACTGCCTATTTGTACCTTCTCCTCAATGACTACATTTCATTTCCCCAAGTCCGATCTCAAAGGCAGGCGGCAGGGAAGCAACATAGTTAAAATCAAAACACAGGAGCCGGCAGCTGGGAGGAAAAGACACGGTGATCACGGTGGCCTGGAAGAGTTAATAAGATGTGGAATATACACTGTCTGGGGACTTATTTTGTTTCTTTCCAGAGAGAGCTGCGGCACAGGGGGAATGTGTGTTTGTAAAGCACCATCCAGGAGCGTGTTGATGTTGATAAGAGTAAAACAGAAGGAGACAATGTGCTGGCTGCAGCAGATTTGAGGCTGCTGCTCTGCTCTCCTGCAGTAGATGGAGGAGATAGGTGAGTAGAGTGTCATGGCAAAGACCTTGTCAACAGATAACTATCTGCAAATAACACAGCTTATGCAAGCCCCTGTGGCTGACCGCGGGAATATCATATTTTCTATGCCACAGGAATATTGTCACTGACTTTCATCGCATCTAATGACCCTGATTGATTTTTTTGTAAAGATCATTTTACCTTTTTTAAAGTAATTATTCATCAATTTGTTCATGTGATTCGTCTACAAATTGTGTTGTACCTTTCTCCTGCTTTTATAGTTGAAACTACTTTTTCACAGCTCAGCTAAAAAACTTATTTCTAATTTTTTCTGTCATATAACGGCACCCATTGACTCCACTGAAGCTTATCTGTCCTCAGAGGCCCACAAACCCTGTTAACCAAAGCCAATTCATTCTCTGCAGTGGTGCGTAGGTTTCAGGATTTGTGTTAAAATGACAGATGTAATCATGGACATAATCAGGTCACCAAACAGCGGTCTTTCCATGTTAATTAAAAAACATTATATACAAGGTTTTAGTTTCTCTCCAGCCATACAACATGACTTTTTTAGGGGATGTTTAACTGTTTATAAAGATTGTTTCAATAAATTTGAAATGGAAAGACATTTAAATCAGTTTTTTCTTTGAAAGAATAGAAGAGTTGTCTTAGTGTCCTCGCCCATGATGACTATTTACTCTCGGGGTAATGATAAACCACTACAGCCTATTTAGTTTTTCACTCTCATAGTATTACAGGGCAATAAAAAATGAAGTAGCCTAAAAAATGAGGGAGGTATGCAGGTGGAGAAAGGTAATATAATACTGTGATTTATTTTAGCCGCTATTTGAATTATTTCTGACACTGTATGCTCTGTCTTTGTGTCTAAAATGTCCTTATAGTAAGAAGTAGTTTTTGTATGGTGCACAGCTTTGTAGCCCTCATGCACAAACACTTCTTAATGTCACATATTTGTTTTGGAGGTCAAAATAACCCTTCAACACACCTCTGTAATGTTTCAAGCGCAAGCCAACGTTCTGAAAATGTAACCTACAAAAACACGCTTCATCCTGTGACACATCCCTTCAGACCGAAAAACTCAAGTAGCCTCTGTGCCACCAAATAAGTAAACAATTGCATCAATAAACATGAAGACCCATGCAAGACGTAAATCAATCACAGTGTGTGATGATAAGGCTCTGTAATCATTAACTCTGTTTTGCTGAGAGTTCGTTTTGACTGCCGGCCCAATCCCCTCCATCAGCAGCTCTGCGCCGAGCACTTTTATCTCTCTGATTCTCGATGAGGTCCTTCAGTCAGCAGCCAATCAATAGACATTTAACCTCCACAGCTTGAATAACAAGGCACTAAATATTTGTTAACGTTATCCTGTCAGCACACAGCCTGAATCAAAGAGGACTTCATCCAAAACTTAAATCTGTTTAATGCTGTTGGAAATATTTCTCAGTAATATTTGGGATATTTTTCCTCAACTCACTCATTTTGTCCGCTGACTGTATTAGTAACACTGATGTTTGACAGTTTAAACACTCTCATGTTTCCTCAGTGTTCTTTCTACCTGCAGAGGTCACATCCCGCTCTCTTCTGGTCTCATTCTGTTTGAACAAACCAACTCTGTCATCTGATCACTCGCTCTTTTTTTATTCCAGTGTTACCAGTCAACATTTTTTCTTTTACACCACTTCCACAGGCCTGTCAACAGTGATCGAAGAAGTATTCAAACCCATTTTCTCAAGTTAAAGAGGCAAAAATATTCTATTACAAGAACATTTCCTTCATTCTTCATTCTTCATTCATCGGACAGGATTAGTTTTGCATAGGGATGTGGACTAATGTCAGTTTACCACAGGATGTCTGTAATATAAATGTCTGATTCACACGGGACAAGAAATCTCTGTAATTCTGCCAGAGATGGGAGTGGTAACTTGGTTTGCGCCCTGGCGTCACCTCCCTGTCTGCATGTGTGTGCTATGTTGCTTCCTGTATGTGTTACCTTTACTAATGATTTAATTTAAAGGCACTATGTGTAATAATTTCAGTTGTTCTTTGAGACAAACAAATTTTGCAGTCAAAAGTGTGTCCTAGCACATGTGTATTTACCTCCATCAGCTCATGTCCGTAAGCTCCGAAATTCTCATTTACATATACATTGCGACTGGTGTCTCATCGTGTATGTGCGCCATCTTGAAAATACAGGTATGTACGGGGACATACTTGAGAAATACGGAATCGCCTTTCACGTTTTCACTTGTCGGTTTCCGGTTTCCGCCTGCAGGTAGAGTGACGAAGAGCAGCAGCAAGCAGGCTAGTCACAAGTGCAGGTGCATTTGAAAAAAGGCAAAAAGGCAACGTGACCAGCGATTTCAAAAAACTAGGGTCAACATCCGGGTAGCCTTTCCCAGGTGGAGAGAGCTGCTGAAGGAGAACCACAGCTAAAAGTGGCTAACAGCTGTTAGCGACTGTTAGTGCTGTTAGCGGCGCTGGTCGCTAACAGCTGTTAGCGACGCAGTGTTGCGAGGAGAGGGATGAGGTGTGTGAGGTTGAGCCACTTGTCAGTTGTCAAAAGACAAGCCGTGATTGGTTTGTTTCGATTTACACCCGCCCCAACAGTCCTACGTTGTAAACACAGCCAGCATGGTGAGGAGGGGGTTTGTCAACTTCCGTCGCGTGTGTCTGCGTAGGAGCCTGAATGAATACTCCACGAAGTATCGGATGACATGGTTTCATCAATGTTATCATAGCTTTTTCGGTACACAGTAGCTACCGTTGTTGCAATACGCGTTTGAAACAGTGAGGCGCTAGAGTGCGCTATCAGTTTGAATGCAATATACAATCTCAACACTAGATGGGAGAAATTCCTACACAGTGCCCGTTTAATGATTAGCCCAATATGAAATATTGCCCATGATCAGGAATGTGTGTACACAACGATTAGCAATATGGATTTATATTAGGCCTACCTAACACAACCAGAGGTCTTGTGGCTCTGAAAAGTGCTTTCTTCTCGACCTTTTTGATTGGTCTCCCACGTAGGGCTACGCGATCATTAGAAGAATGTGTATCACGACTGCCAACAACACCGAATGCTTCTTCAAGCTCCTCCATCATCGAAAAAACGCAGAAAAATGGTTGTAAACAGGACGTGACGAAATATTTACATACATTTTTACAGAGGATCGCGTTCGCACGGGATTAATATTACCCGAGGTATTTTCTCCGGACTGTTTTACAGAAGGTAAAAGTCGCTGTAATTTTTACTGACATTATCCATAATGATTAAAGACATGGCGCGTTCGGACGGGACTAAAATCCCTGGTAATAATTACTTTACCCCACGTCTCCACGTTAAACTAATCCCGTCCAAATAGGGCTTTAGACTCCTTTCCCATTGTCAGTGCATCAAACCTGTGTACACAACTCTGAAGTAGACGAGTTTGCTTTTCTTTTGTTGTTTTGTTTTGGTGTGTCACATTCAATGTCACAGAGAGGCCTGAAAACACGTTAGTACTCATCAGAAAGCAGCATGGAGGCCGGTGAAAACTTTACTGTGGTCACTTCTTCTTACTTGTTCAGCCTCTCTTTCAAACTTGGTGCAGACTAATTTGGATTGATGTGTCAGCGCTGCTTGGGTGGAGACGGACGGTATTTTGTGGTAGTGACATGTAGCATCTTGCCAGTTAAGGGGCTAAAATTAGCACATTTACCTGGGTGTTGTGTTTCCATCCATGCTGATTGGAGACGGAGCCAATAAGATGTTAGTGGGTGTTAACAGGTTTTTGCGCAGTGGGAAAGCTGCTTAAGATGCAGCACTGCAAAAGCACTCCCTTACAAGCAGCGGTAATGTAGCACAAAATTCTGGGCCCTATGCTGAAGCATTATCTGGGGGGCCCCCTTCCCTTCCTCTCTTGATCCATGTCTCTCACGCACATCAGTTTACTTTCTCTCTCATTCCTTTCTTTTTCTTTCTCGAACCCAGATTCCTCTTTCTTGGGGAAAAACATGGCAGTGTACGTTGGTGATCCAGCAACATAACAGTCATATACTCAGCTCAAGCAGCATATAGAGAGGGATCCTGGTGCTGGGGCGGATGAAACCATTTTATGTCTTTACAGGATGAGAAAAGCCTCAGAGAGCTTCCACTATTTTTTAATACAAAGTTTAGTCTTTCAATCAGTTTATTCAGCCAGTTTTGATTTAGTAATTTAGTAAAGGTAATTACTTAAAAGTAAAAAAAAAATAAAAAGTCCAAATAAAATCAAACTTTTCATTCCAGGGTTTTCAAGGGCCCCCGTTCCATTGGGGCCCGGGCCAATCATTTCCATTTCCCCCACCAACTTTTACAAGTAAAAATCCTCCTAGCTGATTATTAGATGTTAATATTTGGTTAAATTTAGGTTGTGACATTGACCAAAATCAAAACCTAATGCCAGCATCAATTTGACATAGAATACAGACGACAGATAGCATTAATATTTTTTTGTTAAATGGTAAATGGACCTTGTATAGCGACCTTCCTAGTCTTCCAACCACTTTTTACACTACCAGTCGCATTTAGCCATTCACACACATATTCATACACTGGTGGCGACCATACAGGTGCCACCTGCTACTCAGTTTCTTTTTAATACACTCATACACGAATGGAACAGCCATTGGCAGCAGTTTTGGGGCTCAGTCTCTTGCCGAAAGATACTTCAACATGTGGACTGGAGGAGCTGGGGATCTAACCACCGATCTTCCGATTAGTGAACGATCCGCTCTATCTCCTGAGCCACAGCCGCCGTTAAGTAAACGAAATCCAACTTCTTCCAAATGTCTCATGCTAACGTCATCTTGATATAAATAACGATGTATTGTAAGGTATGGAGAAAAAAACAAAAGTCTGCAAAACTTAGTAATGTTAATGTCCACATAGCATGAAACATCATTTGACATTTAAAATATCGTCAACACGATTTTAATGCAAACCAAAGTTTAACATCTGTCTTGGGTAACATCTCCCTGATGTCAGCTGGGCTGGACTGAAAACCTTACTTAAGAAAAAGTGAAAGTATTTTCAGCAAAACTTTAAGTTTGAAAAGTCAAAGCATTCAGCTCATTTAAGTTTTATGATAATATATTGTATAATTTAATGTTAAATTATTATGTTAGGAGCACTTTAATGTCACAACTGGTCGAGGTAGAGCTCATTTTAACCACATTATAAAACACTGCATCACACCTTAAAAGCTCATCAAAGGTTTTAGTGAAGTGTAAGTGTCGGTTAAAGTATGGCAGTATCTTATATTTACTGTACTTAAGTAATTTTATTATATTAAGTGTAATTGAGTACTATAAGTAAAAGTGCAAGTAAATGCTTTTAATTTAGAAAAAAAGCTAGCGGTCAGAATTCTAAGGATTATAACGTTAATTCCTTATTAACATGTACACCACCTAAAAATGCAGTGTACGTTAAACTTAAGCAAAACAAGGTTTTTCTTCACACAAAAAAGAGTATACTTTTACCTCAACATACTGAATGTATTGGAGTAAAAGTGGAAGTTGACAGAAATATAAAGAGTAAAGCAAAGTACAGACACTCCCAAAAAAAATACACAGTTATTCTCACTAAGTATTATCACTTCATTCCTTCCACCACTGAGTAAAATACCTCAGAACTGTATCTGAGTCTACATGAGTGTTCTTTCTAACTCTGCCAGCCATGCAACATGAAATCACAACTAACTACCGCCATCATGTGGACTCAACACAAAGTGCACACTCCAGTTGTTACCCAGCCTCATACTAGAATCTTTATCCACAAACTGCTGAATCCAAAATATTCATCACATATAATCCAAGAAGTGGTGTTGTCAACATGTTCTTACATTATATATATTTTCCTAAATGAAGCAGCCTTTGTAGACAGTCAACATGTAAAGCTTTCCTTCCTCTGAACACTATTATATTTCCACACCATCTCTGCGTCTGTAAGCCTCCAGCAGCTTTACTTCCCACAGTTCCACGGTTTTAACACACAAACAGCAGCTTGTTTTTCGCCCTCCAATCTGAAAAAATCTTCACACTGATTCCTGATTCTCAGAGCTCTCTCTGTTCCTGTTACCTGTACCTGGGTCTGTGAAGTGCAGCGTCCCATCCTGGCCATACATACCTCTGAAGGCCGAGCCCTGACAGTGAGCCGGCCAGCTGAGTGAAGGCCCATGAGCCTCAGCGGCTCTCTCGAGCCCGGCCAGGCTGAGGCAGGCTGGGAGGAGAAGCAGAGCCACTGTTACTGGATAGTGCTGTTTGCCGGGGCCACCGGGCCGGCTGTAAGGGCCCACAGCACCCAGGGATAATCCCCCTAATGCCTGTCACAATGAGATTTGATTGGAGACTTGAACACCCGGATTACAGTACGGACTCAATTTCACTTCATTAGCTGAGTGTTCACCAGGACACTGAACTGTAACTTTTCTGTGACACAAGCTTAATACTTCCTATATAGCTGCAGTTACTTATATTCTTTATCTTATTTTATGATAAATTTTCCAGAGATCAAGTTCCTGTTACTGTCTTATCACAAGGTCACAGCCACAAACTGAAGCTGCAAGTTGAAGGGAAAACAAAAACACCTCTGACACAATCAGAGGCTTTATTACTGCAATAAGTTGAAACAAAGACGAATCTGTATCAGAGTTTCGGATCTTGACAAAACTGGAGATTAATTTAGATAATATTCAGACTTAATTTTTATGTTTAAATGTGTCTAAGTTATGTTTTATAGCTGTAATAGTGGGGCGTCAGAGCTTACAAAATCAACACAGTCATTCAGTTTGTGATAAAGGCACCAAATTTGGTACATATATAGCTTAATATATGTGGAAGACATCTGGATATTTGGGCATTCTGTTGACCATGGCAGCAAAATCCAATATGGCCGCTACCTGAAAATCGTTTCGGCCTTAACTTTTGAACGAGATGAGGTACAAATGCAAGCTTGGTGTCTATTTTATGGTTTTTGACCTTGAGAAACACATTGGAAGCCCCAATATCTGGATGTCTTCCACACATATTAAGCTATAAGTACCAATTCTGGTGCTTTTATCATAAAATGAACGATTGATCAGTTATGCTGCCCCGCTGTAACGCCTCAGGAGGAGGACGGTGTTTATACCTGCTCTGATTATTTGACTCTGTTTGACATGCATGGAGATTTTGCATCAGTGTTACTGCTCTTGCTCTTGTAGTGTCTTGTGAGCCCACAGAGGCTGAAAGGCTCAGATGTAAATTGTTAAAGCAACACTTACCTTTCTGGAAATTTTACGCTTTTCTTTGTTTAGATTAAAATGCTATTAATAAGCTGATGGCACACTAAAATGTGCTGAGATAAAAACTCATAATTATACCATTCTCATATTCGGACTGAATGCAATGGTTGGCCGACCATCCTGTCTGTCTTCCTCACGTGGGGGCCTCCGACTGACGTAACCGCTCGCGTAACGCTAACAGTTAGCCTACTGTAGCCTAACGTTGCCTGAGCCTCTGTATTATCTTCCTTGTTTGTTGCCAGTCACCAGTACTATCTAACGTTAGCGTTTACGTTATATTATAAAACTCATCAGTCATCACTGACCCCGGATAAGTTTCAAAACTCCGGGGTTGCGTTTGACTGTGCAGGACAGGTAACGTTATGTTTAGTTTGCTTCTAATATAACATATAACGTTAAATATGACAACACAGCATCCAGTTGCTAATGGCTAACGTTAGCCTACTTTAGCGTAGCCTCTGAAACATTAACGTTATCTTCCTTGTGCGTTTCCATTTACTAGTAACGTTAATGCTACTATCTAACGTTAGCACTGTAACCTTATTCTAAAACCCATCAGTCATCACTGACTCTTGTTGAGTTTCAAAACTCCGGAGTTGCGTTTGACTGTGCAGGACAGGTAACGTTATGTTTAATATAACTTAGTTTGACTGTCTTGGTTGTAACGTTACACTCGCTCTTCTCTTCCGTGTATCTGACGTTACCTTGACAACGCCTATGTCTATCATAGACGTAATGAGGACATAATGGAGGAGGGGGGAGTAGGCCTTTGGAGGGAGGTGGAGTTGTCGATGTTCAAATTTTTTCTGTGTGTGTTGTGAGAAATCCAAGAAAGGTAAGAGTAGCTTTAAACTCAACTGATTTAGTCAGCGCTTCACACTAAGGCACTAGTTAATAGAATGACTCGTGTTGAAGTCCAGACTTGAGTCTCAAAGTGCAGGTCACTGTGTCTGTTATAAAGGTCTTTCAGTACAAACACACTCCTTCAATCAGTATTTTTTTTTTTTTAAATATAACTAAAAGCATTTACTCAATTATTGTACTTAAGTACAATTTTGAGGTACTTGTGCTTTACCTGAGTGCTTCCACCTTATATTACTGAGTACTTCTACTCTAATTTTGTACATTTTCATTGGACAGCTATAGTTATTTCTAAATTCATATTTCACACACAGTGCATCTGATCAAACGTTAATAAATGTGAACAAAAAAGTAGGAAGCTAAAATCTAATCATCCTTTTTATGCACCAATGCATCAATAATAATATTATCATATATGATATATGAACACTAACAGAGGCCATTTTGCCACTTATTAAGTACTTTTACTTTTGCTACTTTAAGTACGTTTTACTGATAATACATAGGAAAGTAATTAAGTACATTCACTAAGTACTGTACTCCAGAGAAGTACAAGTACCTCAGAACTGTACTTGAGTATTTGTAATTTGTGCTACTTTATATATTTGTACTCCGCTACATTTCAGAGGGAAATATTACACGTTTTAACATCATTGCTTTTATCTGACAACTTTACTTTCTTACTTCTTATTACATCAATAATTTAAACTTAATGAACCCCTGAAATGGGACATTCTCCATTATGAGCACTTCTACTTTTGGTACTTTAAATACATTCTGCTGCTAGTATGTGTGAGGTTCTTTGAAGAGAACATGTTGTCTTAAGTCATTTTGAACAGTTAACTTTTCTGTCCTGCAGATGGTGTATATTAAGGAGCCTCTCTGCGCCCCTCTGTCAAATCATTCAGCTCTGTAGGCAAACAGATATCCGCTGAGGAGCTGTTGAACGCCTGCTGTCATGTTTACATTCACCCAGTGACTCTGCCAACAGCAGAGCTCAGGAGTTTGTGACCGTTGGGCAATTAATCACATATGTCTGACACAAGTTGTGTGTGTTGTCGGAGCTATATTGTAAGTTACCTTGCTGAGAGAGAGGTTCGTCAGCTTGTCTCAGTAGTTGAGTCTAACAAGGTTGTTTTGGTACAAGACATAACTGATTTAGTAGAAATTAATCGAAATCTTTGTACTTTGTATGACAGCTGTAATCTTTCAGTATATGTGACATAGATATTTAAGCATGTTACATTTGTTGTTTGCCGGAGTCATGATGTCAGCACAGTCGTGAGGAAAACTGAGCAGTGTTTTGCAGTCTGTTTGGACAAAGACGCATAGTTTAAACCGATCTAGGCTAAAAAGAGGCTTAGTGCAGGCAGCTGCCAAAGAATGCATTTGTAACATAAATGTCCTGGTTTTGGAAGATTTGTTGAGCATATACTGGACAAACAAATCCTTTTCAGAAAAGGTTGTTATTGTACTCGAAAACAGTGCAACTCAGGTGAGACAGTTTTATGGTCGTGGATTAAAGAGGTGGCACAAAATGCATGCATATAATACGGTCTCTCTCTAGACTGGACTCCTTTTCATAGTGTGTAGTTGAAAGGATGAGGATTATAAAGATCAGAAACAACAATATGTTAGTTCATCTAACAGTGCTCTATGGCTGCTCTGCCCTGTCTGTGGCCCAATAGTTCCTAAAGACTTAAATCCTTAACAACAGGTCATAAATATAAACTTCCATGTTTGAAAACAGCTTAATAATTCCCTAAAACAGCTGGGCACTGTAGTTTTTTGCAAACGTTACACACACGGAAGTAAATGTAGTGTCTGTTGGGGACTATTTACAGTGGCAGGACAGGATGCAGTCAAAATTAACTTTAGTGCCCTCATTTATTATAATGAAACAACATGTCACCCAGGGCAACAGTGTAGCTCGTATACAACACAACACATTCTCACTCCGATCTCGTCACATATCAAAATTTGGTCATGGACTTTCCACGACGACGTGACGTGAAAGGTACCCTGGGTGTGTTGGTTGTTGACGTTCTGGGATGCCGTGCCAACTTCAGCCTGTTACATGCATTGTCTGTTTTCAAAATACACTTCCGATTACACAGGAAATGTACAGTTTCCATACAGTCTCTTTCAAAATAAAAGCACTACGTTGGTACAACACTGCAAATCACATTTTATTTTCTACAACAACAAATGCACGTGTTTACGTTTAGCCAACACACGCACGTGGTTGGGTTTTTGGACCCATCCACCCTCCCTCCCACCCGCTTTACCTGCACTTTTTGCCCCCTTAATTTAGCTGCCACGTTTTCCCCGGTCACGTTTCATGCCAACGTGAAAAGATGTTTTTTTCGTCAGTGTGTGACGCTGGAAATCACTGCCTAAGTGCCAATATTTCACGACTCCAGAGTGAAACCAGGTTGTAAAATAATGATAGCTAAATAAGATCTATCAAGCTTTAGCTACAAACACAATACTTGTAAGGTCAATCTATTAATTGTTGGTTTTGGTCTTGTCGTGGCATATATGTTGATAAGAACAACAAAGAATATCACCAGACACGTCCTCTAAAGATGAGATTATCAGTACAGTTGTAACAGTGTCTTGGCCTCTTCACATGATGTGGAGTAAAGTGATGCCTCAAGTATTGAAAATCTCTAATAAATATTCAGTAGCTGCCATACTTGACTCATGAGGATGAATCACAGTGTGGTGCCTCATGTCCTGTTTAAAAGATTCTGTCATGTTGAAAGACGCTGTTTTCACTAGTGTGCTATTGTAGTTGTGTTGAATGTGTAAATGTGTAATATAATATGGAAGATTTAGAAAGCTGAATAAAAAGAAATTAAAATACAATACATGTTGTTATATGTCCTTTTAGTGCATGTATTTACTGTGTTATAAATAAAAGAAAAACGTGAATTAAATACAATTATTTGGCCTTTTGTTTTTAATAAGTGAATATTTTTTTCTTGTGACTTGATTTTTGTGAAGGGCTACTCAAAGGGCATTTAAAATGGGAAAAGTTTGCGTTGAGGTGAACTTCAACATGTATTTGACCATTTGACCAAGAACAAACTGTCTTGACAGCCCAGCAACCAGAAGAAAATGTTTGCACACATATGTTACGTTTCATTTCATACGAAGCATATCAATATTCCTGAAGATGACACTGGCGAGACAGCTGCTAAGCTGCAGACCACTCTGTGAGACCAACAAACAACAACAACAGGTTGTTTTTCTGTGACCCCTCGTTGTGTTTCCACTGAGCCACGCAACCTGGGTGTTTTACCAACCAGCCCCTGCTTTTCCAGCGGCTTTTGTGCCACGAAACATTTGTTTTTTAACCCAAAACATAATCTTTTTCCAACTATAATCAAGTTGTTTTTGTGGTAAAACCTATCCACACGTTAATCACACGCACAAATAAAACATATCTGTGGTTTACAGAAACATACAATGCGAACATTTTTTCTGGCGACTGAGTTGCTTGAGATTGCTAACCTTGACGAAACGAGAGCGGAGATTGTTGCTGTGCTGTTTTATTTAACCTCCTCTGTTGTTGCATAAACTGTTCGACAAAAGAGGAATAGTTTGCAGACAGTCATGTGACAGGGGTCAATAATACAAATACATATTTTGAATAAACTGTGTGAACTTACTGTTCTGTTTAATAAAATAAAAAAAGAGTAAATAATAACATAATGAATAAAATAATAAATCCAGGAACAAAATTTAAAGAGTGGGAAAAATGGGACAATACAAATCCCAGGTTCCTAGCTTTTAAAGATAATAATTTTGCTGAGAATCTGAGACAATTATTTATTTTTTTGAGTAGAATTTCACACAAAGGAATTCTGTGACAGTGTCACAAACTGGCTAAAGGGAAAACAAAAGCACCTGAGCCACTCTGTGTGAGCAGGCCTTCAGCAGGAGTGACAGTAATGGGCTGATGCAGTAGAGTTCAGAGAAATGGGGAGAGCAGGTGTGCGATAAACCTATTAGATGGATAACCAGAAAAGGAAACCCATCACTCTCAGGGCTACCAGAATAACACAGCAACATCTGTTCAGGGACAAACCAACCCTTGAGCCACATTAATCAGTAATTTTAACTTTTTTTTTTTTTCTCATTTGGTCGGAGCATTGTGAAATTTGCATCTCCACATCCCACTGTTTTATGCAAATCATCCAATGAATGACCACAGAAGTAAAAACAAAACATCCATCAACTGCTGTTTTAGGGAGCTGGTGTGAGAGGTGGTACTGAACAGTGAGCCACGCATCACACAAGGGGAACGTTCTGTATGTAGCCTGTCATAGAAAAAAGAAAATCTTCTGTCAGAAATCTTCTTCTTATTATTGATTTAGATTTAATTTTAACAGCTATATCAAGTCAACAACAAAGTCGGCCTATTATTACCCTAAAAATAAAGACTTTGAGGCAGGGGGTGGGTAGTAACTTATTTCAAGTAACACACATGAGTGAAAAAGAAGTTTGGTTAAAGGACAAGTACTTTTCATGTCTCTTTTTTAAACTGTACTTCTGCTCTTTATACAAGTGTTATTTTGAGCCAGTAATCTACTTTTTACTTGACTACATTAGCTGTTCATACTCTTGTGACACCAATTTTGCTCTAAACACAGGGACTGACTCCCTGCCACTTTTTCAGGGATTTCGGCAACTGAGGTCAACATAGAGAGGCACCTTTGGCGGCAGTATGATACACACCAGGCACGTCAGTTTTAGAGGCAGTGGGCAACAACCCAACTCAGAGACAGATGCAGAGAGGCACCTTTCATGGCAGTAATGCCACCAACAATCATCATGATGTAAAGAGGGACAAAAGCCCTGTTTCCACCAAACACTTTCAGTATGATACCTTTAGAACCAAAAGTACCCTTCAGACATGGTACCTAGACCCTAGTGTGCCCACTGCAAACCGTACCCTTAAACGTGGGCGGGGTTACTGGTGACACAGATGGAAGTCTGCACCTCGTTAATTGTCCACAGAACAAGGCTGCACGCCGACATTTGCAGAGTGTCCATCCTCTACTGACCAATCAGACTGCAGTGTTCACAGCTCCACCTTTTAGTACCAGATCTGTGTGCTAGGTACCCCAACAGAGGGGGGACCAAAAATGGGGACGATACAGAACGGTTCCATTGGTACCATCCACAACTTTTCACAGTGGAAACAGAAAGAAAGCGTACTGAACTGAACTGTACTGCTCAGTGGAAATGGGATTAAAGTCCATGTAGAGGGCAGTGGGTCAAACAAACTATGGACTTTCACCCTGGAGCCCGCTGTTCGGTTCATGTATGAATTTTAAGCCAAACCATGGTGTGTTTCTCTTAACCTAACGACAGGCTTTTGTTGCCTAAACCAGAGGAAATCAACCTAAAACAAAGTGTTTTATCTACGTTGTAAGTTTATTTTGAAAAACGCATCTAACGAGCAGAGACTGTACATTTCCTGTGAAAACAGGAATGTATTTTGAAAAGACAGAATGCATGTAACGAGTGTCAATCCCTGAACGACCAAAGCAGATGCTGGAGGGTACTTAAGTTATATTTTGACGTGTATGTCCACTGACAAAGCGTTAAGGTGAGAATGTGTTGAGCTTGATTGTAGTGGGGGAGAATGTGCGAGGAGTTTCCAGCTGCCTGGAGGAAAAAGAAGTACCAACTGTGGTTTAGAGAAAAATATAATGTTTTGACTTAAAATTCACACCTCCCCTCCCACCCTCCCTATACCGACATTGTACCTCTTTATATAACAGTAGTTGTTGACAGCGTTACAAACTGCAGCCACCCACTTCGTATCATACCACCTCGGGGGGTGTCTCTGTGCGTCCATGTCCACTGACACAGTGCTGTATTGGGCAAGTTGGGTTGTTGCTCGCTGCCTCTAAAATTAACGCACCCAGTGCGTATCATACCATCGCAAAATCTGCCTCTGTGCGTCACTTTCTGACGCTGAAGTCACTGACGAACAGGTGGTGTTTGATGAGTTTGAAATGAGGACAGGCTGAAGTTACACATACTGTAGGCTCAAATGTCATTAACTAGCTAACGTTACCTTCCGGTACGTTAATGTTTCATGTGGTAATCAATCAATCAAGCAAGTGGTCAGTTGGGGTTTTAACGTCATTAATCTTCATTAAAAGGTTCAGCATGATTGATTCATTACAAAAAAGGTTATGTCAACAAGTCCTTTCATTATTTTTCACTTTCATTTTTGAATCAGGTACTTTTTAACTTTTACTTTCACTTTTTTTAAAGATTATTTTTCTTTAGCTTTAGCCTTTTACTAGACAAGACAGATTAAAACGTGAAAGGGGGAGAGAGGGGGATGATATGCAGCAAAGGGGCCGCAGGTTGAAATCGAACCCACGGCTGCAAGGACAATGCCTTTGTACATGGGACACCTGTTCTGACCACTGAGGTGCTGGGCACCTCAAGTCTCACTTTTACTTGAGTCATTCATGGGAGTAATTGTACTTTTACTTGAGTATAGATTTTCATAACTTTATTCACCGCTGCTTTGAGGATAAATATTCAAACAGAGTCTAGAAAAACAAATTCATACCTTCATCTCAGGTAGGGTTAGATCACTCTTTACTCTGGTCTCTCTAATAAAGCACACAGGCAGCTTCAGCTCTTTCAGACTGCTCTCACAAAGACAAAGAAAGCTGAATACATAACATCAGTTCTCAGGTATCTGCACCAGGCACCAGCCAGTTATAGAACAGTACTTTGAGTTACGGATGGTTGTCTATAAATCACCTGCTCTGGCCTCTTTTACTTCAATAAACTGTGCTGTGTGAAGCACTTTGAGTTGCCTCTGTGTATGAAATGTGCGATATAAATAAACTAACCTTGCCTCATAGCAGCAGTGTGAAGAGAGATGTGAGTGATGGGGAATTCTGTGATCTTAAAGACTTTACTGTTTGTGTTTTTACAGCATGGTATACATGAGCTGTAACAAAATGTAAGCTTCATCAAAGTTTCATATTTCAGGCTTTTCACAGTGGCGAAGAGACTGTTTTCAGCACCCCAGGTCCAGAATAAAAACACGTCTGACTTCTTCCAGCACCGCAGCTTGTCAGAACTCCATCTTGCATCAGCTGCACCAACAACATCAGGTCCTTTCAAATCATCCTGTAAACCCCTTCAGACACGATGCGCGCCAACTGTTCTGACATCTCAAAAAAACCTCTGTGCCTTCATCACCATCAGGCCCGGCTCCCATGGCCTATATTAACAACCTCCATATCTCTGACACACCTCCTGGATTACAGCCGTGTGAAAAAGGCACACACAAATGGCGATGATATTTCCACCCCGAGTGATCCAGCAGAGCTCTGGAGGCAAACAGACGCAGCACAAGCCAACAAGAAAGAAAGAAAGAAAAAGCAAGCAGCTGCTACACTCAACTTTTTTCCCCCACTGAAACCAACAGGCCGAGTTCATAAAAACACAAAAAGTGTGTACTCACCAAATGGAAGTTCCATACTTGAACTGACTTGTGTGTTTACATTAACCATGTCGTCTTCTGCCTTCTCTCAAACATGTGTTTTAAATCCACTTTTTCCCCCTCACTATAAGGTGTAAAATGTGGAAGTTTGGCGCAGGTTGCTGTCGTGTGAGAAGGGTGTTGTTGGTGCAAGGTAAGGCCAGTGTTGCCGCTGTTATCTTATTGATTTTCCTAATCTGGGCAAATGTGGGTGGGGAGGTTAAACAGTAACCAGGCTCGTATGGACACCAATCTATATAGCAGCTGTAACTAAGGCAACATGATGATAGAAACTCAAATAGACATGAAGTTATTATGTGCTTTTCCCTCTTTCTCATCACCAACAGACGTTTCTGCAGATACAGGTTGGGAGTGAGTTGAATGAGAAATTGAGTTTATACAAAAAGGAGAGAGAAAGCTGGAGGGTGGGGAGTGACATAAAAGACACAGAGGAGTGGAGAATGTACTGAGGGTGGCAGCGAGCAAACTGTGTATGATGAGTGGCGTCACCAGTTTTGTTTTGACTAAGGGGGGAAATGTCACCGTGGATGGCAAGAAGACGCCCACTCAAATCTAATTTTAAAATGTTATTTCCACAGTATCCCAGCTGAAATGGAAATTTAACAACGGTTTCACTTCATAAAGGCAAATTGTGCAGCATGCAGCTCCATCTTTACCAATATCAGCAAGTGTACATATTTCCTTTGGTCACTCACAAAAATAATGATGATATTTAACATGATTTATTTGTACGACCATGTCAATATTAAGACATAATCTGGATTTATCACATACTGTAACATCACTGGTGTTTTATGGTCTTGCTGTATGCAACATTCACAGCTGAGTCTGAGTCAGGATTGCACATGGCTCCCAACATGGAGGTGGCTGAGCTGGTGCCTATCATCTAACGGTGTTAACAGCGTGAACAATGCTGACAGAGCTAACAGTGTTAAGCCCAGTTCAGACCAAAGATTCCCAACATGCATCTACTTGTGTATCATCTCTAAGCAACAGCTCTCTGTACTTCTGTTCTGATGTTCTGCTTTTTGGGTTTATTTTGTGGCTGAATATAATTTGTAGCTTCTTAAAACATGAATGAGGATAGTGATAGTGAGATACTGGATACAGCTGCATTTGTAGTAGTGATGTTTCATACAGCTCCTTTAATGAATAACTATATTTTGTTAAATAAGCCCTTTCTGCTTTCCTGCCAAGAGTTAGATGAGAAGATGGATACCACCCTCATATCTGTACGGTAAGTTAGCTTAGCTTAGCCCAGAGACTGGAAACAGAAGGAACAGCTAGCCTGGCTCTGTACAAAGGTATTAAATTCCACCTGCCAGCACCTTTAAAACTCTCCAATGGACATATAACTACTCGTTTGTTCAGTCTGTAAATTGTGGTTTTACAGGGGCTTATGTGACGGATTGTTTCTTAGCCCATAACTTCACTATCATGACAAAACTTTTGGAAAAAAACACAACTTGTTATTTTTACAGTTCCGTTTTTAGATATAAATTATATATATAATGTTGATTAGAGAGCTTCAGAGGTGTTGGTAGGTGGATTTTGATCCCGTCAGATAGAGGTGGGCTAACTGTTTACCCTTTTCCAGCAAGCGTCAAGCTTCAGAGCTGAAAGTGCCAAAACCCGCAGTTCCTCTAATGGCCACTTGAGGCTGGCTCCAAAACAGAGTATATCCCTACAGCCTCCCATGTGAAAATGCCCTACTGGCAGAGTGTGATTTTTTTTAAATAACTGTTTATATTTTATTAAGGCGTAAAGTTAGGCATAATTAAGGGCGTGGCCACTTTAAGTGACAGGCTATCGGTGAGACGTCTCTAAAGTCTATGAGTCGGATCCACTCTTCGCTCCTCCACAGCTCCTTCCAAATATGGTCACTTCTGGCTCCAAAAATTCAAGTGGCGATGGCCAAAATGCTGAACCCAGCGTTTCAAAACAGGAGTACAAATGAATGGGTGACATCATGGTGGCTACGTTCATTATTCTATAGAGTCTCTGGTTTCCAGTCTTTATGCTAAGCTAAGCTAAGCTAATCGACTTGTGCATTTTAAGTGTCTGTGGAGGCATCGACTAGTGATGACACTTTGACGACTAGTAATATTATACAGTGGTAAAAACAAAAGACATAATTCTCTATAATAACCAGAACTGTACAAAAAATGAAGAGTAAGCAAACTTTTCTCTTACACGGAGAATAAATTCCAGCTACTCTCCATTACTGAACAACGAGCTGCCAAATAAGTGATTACAATCACTGAAGTGCTGAGCTCGGTTTCTCTTTACACTTTTGTTTGTGAGGAACTTTGTTTGCTGGACGAAAATGGTTTGCATATCATATCTCACACACTCGCTGTTAGTGGTCGTGGTGTGTGTGTGCGTGTGTGTGTGTGTGTGTGTGTGTGTGTGTTCATGAATCGGTTGGGAGGCACAGCTGATTCCCTCATATTTTGGACCATAAAAGCAGCATTAGTCTCCTGTTTTATGGCACAGAGTCTCAGAGGGCTAAATGTAGAGATGTAATGAGGTGAAATACAGGACAGAAAATTTCCTGCAGCAGCAGTGAATAAACACAGCAGAGGTGAACAGCAGATTATTTATAGGGATATACAGCATCATCGGTTATTTATAACTTAATTACTGTTCAGTCAGGCAAACAGACAATTGTGAGTTGAACACAGTCACTGCAGGAATGATTTGACAGTTTTTCCACAATGGACAAAGAAACAGCAAATATTAAATCAGGTTAGAAAAAGAATCAATAACACATCCAAGGTTACAGTACATATGATCTGTACAACAAAAGTGCTTTATTTTTGGTTAATGCATCAAAAACAGTAATCACTAGCAGTGCAAAAACTCTCCATCATGTCTTCAAGAAGTATACAAATGGGCAAACATTTCTTTGGCGTTCAGTACTATTATATTAGTGACCAACAGCAATGAAAATAAACATACACTGTACATACAACCACACCAACTCACCTGTGTGTGAAACATTCATTAATATAACTGGACAGCTGCATCAGCTGCAGCCCTCATGTGGGTTAAAACTTGACTTTAAATGTATTGTGACTTCTTTACTCTCATTAAACACATTTAAAACCACATGTTGTGTTAATATCTTTTAAGTGTCCTGTGCTTTGTGTTTGGTGAGCACTGGTTTCTCCAGCAGGAGCCGCCATAGCTGGACGGACAGACAGAGCAAGGTTTTCCGCTTTTATAGGGAGCCTCTCCGACCCAGTTCCCTCTGAAACACAAAAGAACATAATGTTAGCTATGAGGCATTCATTCATTCATTTATTTAATCATTTTCTGAAGCCGCTTATCCTGTTGGGGTTGGGGGGGGGGGGGGGGGGCGGCTATCCCAGCTCATATTGTGTGGGGGGCAGGGTACACCCTGGACAGGTCACCATACTGTTGCAGGGCAAACACGTAGAGACAGACAATCATTCACACCTACGGGCAATTTACAGTCACCAATTAACCTGCATGTATTGTGGGAGGAAGCCAGAGTACTTGGAGACAGCCCACGCTGACACAGGGAGAGCATGCAGGCTCTGCACGGGGCTACTCCCCCACCCTGGGTTTGAACCGAGTGATAGTGTTGCTGACAGTGACATAAAAATGGAAATATTTAAGTGAAGTACAAGGACCTAAGTACAGTATTTCAATAAATAAACAATATAAGTTATTATACAACAGTTAGTTCCGGCCCTGCAATCTGATTGGTCGAGAGACAGTAAAACTGTGACGATATTGGAGTACAACATCGCGGTTATTTCACTGTGTATGTATCACTCCGCCTCACAGCTGATTGCAATCAACAATCAAATCAAAACTGATGGTTAGTGTCAGTTAGGTCAGCAGTTGCGTTGCATCCCTGGAAAAGTATTTAAACAAACTTCCACCAGATGCAAATGCCCTTTATCTGAAGCCCAGGATGACAGCAGCTCACACAGACAATATCTGGTACACTAAAGCTCCGCTGGGAATAAACTCACTCGCACAGATGCTGCCGAAGATGTGTAAAGAGGCAGGGACAACAGCTATCTACACCAATCACAGCCTCAGGGCGGCTGCCATACAGAAGCTGTCAGATGCGGGTCTTGAAGCGAGGGAGATCATGACAGTGAGTGGGCACAGGTATGATATTGTTTTAACGCAGCCTATGTGTAAAGTTAGTCTTCTAATTAGGAGTCGGGCCCTAAAATTTACCTTTTGTCTTGCCAGTCTGAGAGCTTGTTAAAAAGCTACTGGAAGCCATCCATGGAGAGCAGGAAACGATGGAGCAACATACTGTCAGATCAGAAGGCAGAGTCGGCTGTGCCTGTGAAGCGACAGTCCACCATGCAGTCACCAGAGACTTATTTCACCGGCTGCACAATTAATGGATATGTGCAGATAAATGTGTATAAAGAGTAAGTGCCTGGCGCACCATGTCTGCGTTACATAGCAACGGTGACAGCGGAGTCCTGAGGGAACTATTTTTGTTGGCGGAAGACAAATAAAATGCTTAAATTATCTATTTTGTCCTCATTTTTCAACATTTCTTAATCAGCCTTGCTTATTTAACTGTTGAACTGTTGTATAAAAGCAATATCACACTCGAGCTTGTGATGTTGTACTGTGATATATATAGGAGTATAACATCACTCCCTCTCATGTGATAATGCTTAAATAACATTAGTTACATTCAAGCTCTGTTTGGGTTTAAAAAAGAACAGTAGAACTGTCAGAGTTTAAACACGCGCATGGACACAGTTCTGGTCTCATTCCTGCACAAGGTCTTGGAGAGGTAAGACAAATTTCTCAGCAGAGTTAAAACTACTTTTAACTTGAATCTTAATGTTCAGTAGAACTGTACTGTGTTGGGAGAGGAGTACATTTAATTTTTGCATGTTTCTTTCAAGTACACTGTATTTTTCCTCAGTTACAAACAAAATATCTGTAAGTTGTGATGTGAAGTCGTGCAGTTTCTTTGACAGATTAAACGACTCCTCTCTTTGATGTTCCTGTGTTGAGTTTGCTGATCACAAATGAAGGTTTCTTGTCATGTAACAGAAAAAGCTTCTCCTTAAACTGTAGAAAACAATGATGTCACTGTGGCACTGAGATAATGTTTTGATTTTTCTGATTATTATCACCTATATTATACTTTGTTACTGAATGGAATGATTTCAGATGTGTAATGTGTCAGTTGTGTATCTTAACGACTTAATTTCAATTTGAAACAACAGCATTGTATTCAAACTTTTTACTGTAAGTGTTTGGTGTAATGAGATTTTTGGTCGACCTGTTTTTAAAAATCAACTTTCACTAAGTTTTCTTGTTGCCCAGTGCAATGATCACGATAAATATTTCTGGGTTAATTTCTGTTCAGTTTAACACTTCCCCTCTGCCTAAATACAGTTTCATCTGATGTTATCTTAAAGTGTAGTGGAGTTTGAAAGTCAGTTAAGACTTTGCTTAGTTTTCTGCGTGAAAAAATAATCTGATTATCACTAAAATAACGGCTGTGTGTGTTTGTGTCTGCAGTTATCCAACGCCAGTGAACAAAACTGGCGTTGGATAAAGGGAGAATGTTCGAAATCATTTTTCGAAATCCCTTTGCAAGACTTCAGTCTCCAGGAGATAGGAACTCTTCTTCAAAGAAGAGGAAGTCCAAAGGAAAGGCTGTGAGACCTTTGTCTCCTGGAGACCTCGACCCTCCTGCGATCCAGGGGGAGCACAGACGAAGGGGTGAAAGCCCTTCATCCTCTGCAGAACAAGAGCCTTCAACCACCCAGAGGCAGGAAGGACGAAGAGATGAGAGCCCGTCGTCCTCCAAAGACAACAAGCCTTCGAAGGAGAAGAAGTCCAAAGGAAAGGCTGTGAGACCTTTGTCTCCTGCAGACCTTGATCCTCCTACGATCCAGAGGGAGTACAGACGGGGTGAGAGCCCTTTGTCTTCTGAGGACAAGCCTTCGACCTCCCAGAAGGCACTCAGAGGGATGAAAAGGGAAGTGAGACAATGGTCACCTACAGAAAACATCCCCTCTGAATCCTGTAACCCTGAACTTGAGAGGTCTCCTTCTCTAGGAAAGATTGAGGAGTCACAGCAGAGTGGTGAAAGACCATCCTCTATTCATGACAAGGACAGAGAAAGACAGGAGACTGAAGAGACAGAAAGACAGGAGCAGGAGAGGACATGGAGGAGGAGAAGGATCCAGGAAATTATCAACAGATTGAACAGGGAAGAAGAGGAGAGGGAGTCGGAGAGGGTAAAGAGGGTTACCGAATTTCACCTGGATTGGCAAGAGAGAAAAAGACAGGAGCAGGAGGAGAGAGAGAGGATGGGGAGAATGAGAGATGAGCAGTGGGACAGGATCGCGAGAGAATATGAGATGAGGAGAGAAAGAGAAAAAAAACAGAAAGTGTCCTCCTTCTGTATTTACGAACGAGAGCTGGAAGAGAGTTTTGAGAGGGCGCGAACTGAAGAAAAAGGACAGAGGAAGGAGGAGACTCAGACACAGAAGGCAGAGAAGAAGGAGAGACAAACACATGGGGCGGACAAGAGGGAGACAAAAGAAAAAGAGAAGGAGGAGAGGAAGGAGAGAGAGAGCCAGGAGGAGAGAAGAAGTATGGGCCTGTGTTCAAGACTATACATTTGGTGGCACAATGCAAGGAGAGACCTTGTAGACGATGACATCCAGATGAACATTCAGGAGGAGAGACGCCTCCGACATAAAGGTAAGAAAGTCAACTGACATTCTTTCACATAAAATTTCACTTCAACCGGTATAATATTCAGATTCTTTACTCAAGTCATAAAATCATGCCGTGACTTGACCGACAGACATGACAGACTACACCATGGTCTTCTTTCGCGATGTGTGTGATGTCATCAGACTATTCTAGTCCTATTTTTATTATTCTTACTATTATTTCAGTCACTGTGTCTGTTCATGTGCCAGCCGAAATGTTGTAGTAACGTAAAAAATGCCAGCAGATGGCAGGAGCTACATTTGAAGTTCCGTATGCAAACATGCAAGTCACTGAATCCTCCACAAGAAGTTCCTGCAAATGTTTCACAATAAAAGCCTTTTTAGAAAATGAAGGGATTCTCTCAGCCGAGGTTATAAGGGGCCTTTAATTTGAAACAGATACAGGAAGTGTTGAGTTTGAAATGATGGCGCGATGCATTATCTTTATCAAGGCAAACAGGAGCGGATAAAAAGTAAAAATATAAAGATACAGTGGAATAATAAATCCGTTTAAATGAAGCTGGTAGCCTCTGCAGCTGTGGTGAGTAAAAGCCCCGCCACTATATTTTAAAATTGTATTACTTTATATATCCTCCATTATGAATAAGTGGGGTCTGCCCATTGGTCCGACATCCCATTGTTCCAACCATATTAAACCCATTGTTCCGAAGTCCCGTTGTTCCGAAATCATCATGATGCCCTGTGGTTAAGGTCTGGTTAGGTTTAGGCACAAAAACCACTTGGTTAGGGTCAGGAAAAGATCATGGTGTGGGTTAAAATGAAAAAGAAAGTGGCAAACACATAAGCCGTATCTCGGCCAGTAGCCTACTTTTGTTGCGTTTGCTAATCCTCTGTGGTACACAAATACAGTAATAATCACATATCGGAACAACATCAGACTAATGGGATGTCAGACCAATGACATGGACCCGAATAAGTAACATTCTTTGCTAGCTTGATGCTAATGGCGGTACTCACCAGGTTGCTAAAGTGCCTCTGCTTTTTGACGCCATCATTTTTCCTTTTTACTCTGTGCGGTAACGTCACTGGAGCAAATATCAAAAAGGCTGGGGAATTGATGACATACAAGCAGCAGCGGATCGCTCTGTGCTTCTGTTGGTCAAAGTCATGGTTGTAACGGGAGAAGTCGTGAATGACAAAAAGAAAATCAAACATACTAGACTTTCTGTTGGAACATCCTGAGGCGTCCCAGACGTGGCGTTGGTTGTCCTCTACTATGACGACACTCACCGTCGTTCACGATCCGAGCCGACACCGTATGACACTGTGTCATGCTATAATGGGGTTGATATCATGTAGTATGTACCTGGCACAAAAGGATTTAAAACTGGCAAAGTTGCCTGGTGTTGTCCTGTTCAGGCCTGTTCTCATCATTTATTAGCCTGTCAGGCCTTGTTTTAATCTTAGAGTGGGCACATGAATCCCTACTATAACTCAAATAATCATCATGGAGAACAAAGTGATTCTACTCAGTTAAGCTAGAAGAAAGCCGGCTAACCCACTAATCTCACTTAACAACATGTATGTTGTAACAACTGCGTAGGTATGCAGGTGTACAACTGAACTCCAGACTTTTTATATGTTTTTAGTTTCAGCTGGCTGCACACCAGAGAAAGAGATACAACTGAATATAAAAATTCGGAGCCTGCTCGAAAGAAGGAGGTGGCTGGTCTACAAAAAATACACACTGGAGCAGAAGGTGAAGAGGGTAGAAGAGAGGGAAAGGCTGAGGAGAGAGAAGGAAAGACTGGAGAGAGAGCAGAAGGAAAAACTGGAGAGAGAGCAGAAGGAAAGACTGAAGGGGATGCAGAACCATAACTGTGCTGAGGAAGGCTGTCACGCAAACGCCCCCAGTTACGCGGAATATCACTACGGGGCATCACCCATAAAAAGGTCACGCTGTCAATATGTGCCCTTTGTATATTAAAAAAAGGAGAGCAGTGAGAAAAATTGGACCAGCGTGGCCTTTGCCTCCTCAAATAGAGGAGGTAACTGACAGGGAATAAACATTTCAGATTTGATGAAACTTGAAAAAAGCAAGTGTGGTATGGTGAAAGTATGGTAAATGATAGAGGACTGGTTCACCTATGACGGGTAAGCCACAGCCACGAGTGCTTGGCCTTGTTGCCACTGTGGGCAGGACAGTACTGTGTCTCATGGTCTCACACAAGACTTAATGCAGCAATGCATCATATTTAAAGTAAGTAGTACTGAGGTAAAATACCTTAAAACTGTACCCAAGTATACTTAAATGTAGTAAATGTCTTCAGTCCACCACTAGTTAGGAGGAAGGAGATAAAGAAGACAAAGTGTGCCTTATATTTTGACAACTGACTCATGTGTGTCCTCCCTGATAGAACTAATGGAATACATTAACGTTTGTGGAGATACACTCATTCCTCTTGCCAAGAGTTAAATGGGAAATTCATTAAAATGTTCATATCTCTACGCTGAATATGAAGCCACAGCCAGCAGCTGTTTAGCTTATCTCATTAGCAGATTTTGTTGCCTTTGAACAGAGCCAGGATAGCTGGTATCCCTCGTTTCCAGTCTTTTGATATTTTCATTTAACTCTCGGCAAGAAAATGTATTTCTAAAAAAAAAGTCAAACTCCTCCTTAAAGCTCTTCTTACTTTACAGAGTAGTTGCAGACGAGCAGCGTTGCCTCCCTCCATGTGCTTCCAAACACGTACATGTTTGAGCACTTCCTGACAGCACATCCCACTCTGTTGGTGCTCGCCCACACCATCTGAGAGGAAACACAAAACACATTCTGATGCTGAAACCATGCAAATGTCCACATTTTAAAAAAGGCATAAGTCAACCAATGTCATATATGCACTGACAAAGGCGTCATAAAAAGATTTGTCAATTCATCATAAGGGACTGTACAAAAATGATCAGGGTGGGGTTTAGAGGGCTGAATCTGAAATTTCATTTGTATGAAAAATAAGGCTGCCCCCTAATTGTCGACCAAATGTTAGTCGACCAGAGAAGGTCATTAGTCAGCAAGTCACAGGTCAGAGCTGCACCTTTAAAAATAAATCAAAACCTATATGACTGGACCATGTGGGAATATAATTTGAAAGGACAGACACAGGAAGTGTCCACGCTCAGCAGTCAGACAGGAGTCAGGTTAATTTCCAGGGCTGGTACCTGCGGTTATTCCACAGGCTAGTTAATAACATGTCGGGCAGGAAATCCAAAGTGTGGGATCATTTTGAGAAGGTGAAGGACGAACCCAAGGTGATATGTAAACTCATCTTCATTGGTCGACTACAAACATGACGTATCACCTGAAACATGGAAGTAGCTACATGTCCATTAGCCCACAGCGTCATTAACAGGCGGCTCGCTCAGTGTGTGACGTGCACTTGTAGATAAAATATAGGCCTATATTAATGAAGGTTCATTAGTACGGTTTTGTATTTCTCTGTAATGTAGCACAGTGTTAACAATGTTACTGACACTATTCTTTCTCACACCTTCAACTCAAACCATGACATGAAAGTCGGTGTTTATTGGACCCATTCAATTCAACCCCATTTCTAGCAGGGGGGGTTTATTCAGTCTATGCTCTCTTTGAATGCACAAAATAAACAAATCCATCTCGACCCCTCCTCAGTCCAAAGAGAAAATCTTCTACCTGAGTGTAGTGAGAGCACACTGATCCACTGCATCTGTTCGGGTAGGAGAAGTGATGCCTCTCATTGTACCAGGACCGGACCAGATCAGTGATGGACTGGTACCTGTCACATCCAACACACAATCAATCATTCATTTATACATACATGTTTAGTGTGTTCAATTCAGTGTCAACACCATAGTGCACCAAGAGCTTGGCTGGTTTTGTAGTCTGCACTACCTTCCTGAAGTGATTGACAGGTTTTGGCCCAAATATCTCATAGCCTGCGTCGGACCGTGATCCCAAACGCATCGTAAAGCCCAGGAGTCAGCTGACTTAGCGAGCCCCTCGTCCCAGAGCTGTAGAGCCATGACAGAGAAAGGAAAAGACAGAGATGTTTTTTTTTTTTACTCAGTTCTGTGAGAAAACAACAAGAAAAACGGACTCTGCTCTTTATCTTAAAGCAGCTGTGCGGAACTTTTTACCATTAATAAAACTGGCCCTAGTTCGTATCACCCCCCTTTGAAGATCCGCATATTTATTTGAACCCAACAGCGACAAAAAAGCCTTTCTCTATATGTCTATTTAGCGTAGCCTCACTCAGGTCGGACACACAGCGGAAGTCAGCAAACCAGAATACGGCACCCGAGGCGGAAGTGATTCTGCTCGCCCGCAGCGGCCCGCAGCGATTACACCACAGAAGAAGGAGCCGTGTTTACAGTGTTCTTCGAGTAAGCAGTACGCAGTGGGCATTACTGAACACATAACACCTAACAGTTTTACCAGAGATGTATCTATGAGGACTTAGTTGTACTTTTGATGTCATGGCGGATAACGAAGGAGCATCATGTAAAATTATCTGTGACTGTGACCATGAACACAAATATACAGCAGGCAGTTGTCCTCAGTTTATAAGAAATTCAGAGCTACACCAGAACATTTATGAACAGGTCTTACTTTACTACTAATTTGTGTGTAACGTTAGCATGTTAGCATGTTTCCACTAATTACTTGGACTGACCTAACGTTAGTAGCGTTAGCTTTGCAAGCGAAGGCTGCAGGTAACAGCTTTGCTGTGTTAGGATTATGTTATGTCTTCACTGTGTATCTTCACATAAAAGAATACTCCAACCATTTGGGAGGTATGCCCTTTCTCTATCATTTTCATACTGAGACAACATGATCGATATCTTTTTTGTGTCTGTACGTCATGATCGATATCTTTTTTGTGTCTGTACGTCCAGTGGCTGGGTCTCAGCGGTTAGCATTGCGCTGTCAGTACGTCCTGCGCTGTGATCTGCGGAGGGATACACCGGTGAGCAGGCACAGATGTAGCTTGTAAACAAAACTCAGCTGTTTATTTAGCCTAGCAATATCTCAGGATTTTAGTAGCTGCAATGGACGACTTTAAACGCGATTTTGAAGAGTTTCTTGTAGCGGACACAGTTTGAAGAGTTTCTTGTAGCGGACACAGATCCAGAGCCATACCTGTTTGAGCCGGAGTACACAGACGAGGAACTCCATGTGTTGCATGCTGAGCGGGCGAGAAGAGAGGCTGAATCCTCCGCTCCCTCGGTGCTACCATCGTTGGGGAGATATATCATCAGGAGGAAAAGCGCCGCAGAGAGTGCATCACAAGGAATGAAAACTTTGCAGTAATCACTAATCCTGGCGTGATTGAAACTTTTTTCATGTTTCTAAGATAAACTGGAAAAAACGCCCCAGGCCTGCAGGAGCTGATGGACAGCTTTCAGTCGGGTGAGTAATATCGTCCGTGTCGTCTCTTTGTTTGCTTTTACCGAGTGACCTAGCGTACCTGTCCCAGAGCCAGCTGCAGCTGTTGCTCACCGGTGTATCCCTCCGCGCAAGATGTACTGACCCCCTACAAGTGCCATGCTAACCGCTGTCTCAATATGAAAATGATAGAGAAAGGGCATAACTCCCAAATCGTCAGAGTATTCTTTTCACATAATAATGCGGACTCAGCAGATGACTTGTTAGCTGTTTATTCCTCCTTACACCGAACGTACACGGCTGCTTCTCATTGTTTCCAATAGCACAACAACGGTTACTACATTACCCAGAATAACTTGAGGCTCACACTACTACGGTAGCTTTAGTAGCTCAAAATACAGAACAGATTAGATTAGATCAGAACAGAAACACGACAGGAGAATTTACTGAGTAATTTTGCTGTATCAACTAATTACTTGGACTGACCTGACGTTAGTTAATCCTCTCGCTCTCCAAAACAAATGCATGCGGTAATTGCCGGCTGCAGTCGGAATTTTACGACACCAGGCTGTGGGTGTCATACCGCTCCAACCAAAGGGGCGCTATAATCAACGAAAACGAAAAGTTCCGCACAGCTGCTTTAAAATAGACTAAAACAGTGGTTCCCAACTCGTACAGCCACGGGGTCCAGATTTCTCCTTGGTTGTTAGTTCAAGGTCCACACAGTTTAATATATTCAGCGTCATACTTGCATTTGTCCATGTCGTCAAGCTAGTTTAATGTCTCTGTGAAGTGGCTGTCTGTCAGCAGGAGATGGCACCTGAAGATGAAAGCTCTGTGCCGAAAATTCACTCTTTTTCAAAAAATAAAACCAGTTTTTTACTAACTTGACATGTTTTCGAGTCACTTGCGGTCTATTCAGAACGGACCCTCGACCCACTTTTGGACGAGACCGGTCTCACTCCAAAGTTGTTGAAATCTTGTGCTTGGACAGTGACTTGTGGCATCAGAAACCAACGAAAAAAGGCATCCTTTAACGTCGGCGTGATACACGGCTGATTGCCATTATAGTTTTAAGGTGCTTGGTGGTGTAAGGGGGACATGCGGCGGGACAAAGTCGAGGCGGCGAAAGTCTGACTGGGGCAGGCAAGTGGGAGGGGTGGTGGATGGGTCCAACAAACACAGACTTTCACTCGAGAGAGAGGTGTTCGTGTCCCGTAAGATTCTAAAGCCAAACCCTATTCCTTTGTCCTAAACCCAACTATGTGTTAGTTGTTGAAGGACGTACCGACGTAGTGCTTTTATTTTGAAAGAGACAGAAGCGTCAGAAGTGTATTTTGACAGAAGACAATACATGTAACAGGCAGAACTTGACACGGCGTCCCAGAACGTCAACAACCAACACATCCAGGGTACCTTGCACGTCGTATGTGGACGTGGAAAGTCCACGACCAAACTTTGATATGTGACGAGGTCGCAGTGAGAATGTGTTGTTTGGACCGTGACCCACCAATTGAAAACCACTGAACTAAAACATACAACTGCTACTCGCTGTCTTTTAAATTTTTTGTACCACAGAATAAGCAAGAATGTGTTGTTTCAGTTTTGTTCCTTTTTAACTTCCACTTGGCTCTATGTCATTATTAGTTGATTTATATTTTCAATTATTAATTTGAATCTGCAAAGTAACTAAACTAACTGTCTCAAAAATGCAACAGAGTTGAAGTAGTAGAGTAAATGTACTTAGTTACATTTTACCAGTGGCCCCTAGTCTGACTCAGTGTTTCCTCACCATGAACTCCATATTAGCTGCGGGGGGGAAAACCTGAGAGCGGACCCGGTTGTGATAATCCAGCAGAGCACTGATCTCTCTGGATGAAATGGCTCGTTTACGTCTGCTGACGGCTCCACTGAGCATCCTGAAGTCTGTCTCAGCTCCAGCTCCGGTCATGTTGAGCAGCTCTGTGGAGCTCGACAACGCGGCTGCAGCAGCAGCTCCCATGTGAGGCATCTTCCACACGGTGGCAGCCAACAGGAGCTGAACACAGGCAGCAGCCATCTGAGGCCTGTGGAGGAGGAGGAGGAGGGGGAGGAGGAGGCTGCAGCTGCACCACCTCCCTGCACGACTCTGCGGAGGAGACGAGTTTACATCATTATCACACTGGTGTTGAAAGAGTCTCACAGTAGTGGGGAGTTTGATGATTACACACAGTTTTTGCTGATTTCAGCTCATTTTAGATGACAAATATTAAAACAGGTGGCTGATTAATTTTATTCATTCAAAAAGAATGAAAAAGTTTGAGTATGAAATTATTACATTTCACCTGCTGATAAAACAACATGTCAGTAAAGTCACATAACACCTGTTGTCCTTTTGCACTAAAAACATATTTTAAAAGTCACATAACACCTGATGTTCTAACCAATTAAATTTCCTTAAACTCTCTTCTGCATGAATTATGTTTTTTAAGGATATTTCACCCCATATTTTAGAAGATGTGGATCCTCTGATAGTTTACTTTAGTGAATCAGTCCGTCAGGTCTGAGGAGAGCAGAGATGGGACCAAGTCACACATGTGCAAGTCTCAAGTAAGTCTCAAGTCTTAACCTTCAAGTCTCAAGTAAGTCCCAAGTCATTTTTTCTTGGGCAAGTCAAGTCCAAGTCAAGTCACCTTATTATTGTAATTTTACCTGCAGAATCTGAGCTTAATAAAGTGAAAAGACAAGATATAAGTAACTGTTAGTAAACATTGACTTCGTCGCTGCAATGTTTACTTTGCAGGGACGACCCCCATGTGCGCGCGCGCACGCGCGCACACACACACACACACACACACACACTCACCCATTTAGCTCATTTAACCCTGTGTTGCTCGTTCATAAAACGTACAGCTGGTCTTGTGATGAACAGGTGGGAATGTTCGCTCACGTTTTCTGGGGTTAATGTTAGCAAATAAATTAAAAAACAAGTTCCACCAAACCGAACACCCCCGTATCGTATCAAGTTAACGTTAGCTAACTACCGACTAACCAGATAATATTAGCTAATTGACAAGCACTTACTGGGCAGAAGGGCTCTTCAAATGACGAACAAAGTTTGAAGTTGTCGCCTTGCTGTCCTAGATGTTTATGCCGCATGTCTTGCACTGTGCTGTTCGTCTTTTGCCATAATAATGGTAATTCCGAAAGCCAAAGACAATGACTCTCGGTACCCCTCCCGCTTACATGTTAATGCCTATCTGATATAAGAGGGCCTGTTTCTCCAATAAACACGTAAGGTACGTAGAGAGGGCATGACTGATTGACAGGGTAGTGATCCAATCATGACGCCATTCTCAGCCTGTGCTCGTACCGGGTAATCAACATTATTTTTTAAATTAATTTATTAATTTTATATTCTAACCGAAAACATGATGTGAATAACACTCAAGTCATTCAAGTCATCGTGTCTCAAGTCAAGTCCCGAGTCTTTAACTTCCAAGTCCGAGTCAAGTCTCAAGTCTTTTATTTTTTGGAAAGTCAAGTCACAAGTCATCAAAACAGTGACTCGAGTCGACTTGAGTCCAAGTCACAATGACTCGAGTCCCCATCTCTGGAGGAGAGTGCTGGGAGAGAACCAAAACAGTTTTGGTCCATAAAACCAAAACAATGAGCAGAAAAATGCTAAAACATATCGTAAAAGTAAGAGAAGCTCAGGTGTCCATCAATTAGGATACTTTAAGGAATAAAAAATGACCATCAATTATACTTATTTAGGGATTCATACATGTATTCTTTCTACAACTACAGTCTTCTTGATTTGAACCTGTTAAATAATCAAACATATCTTGACCTTTTCTGGCACTGTAACTCTCTACTCATACTATACTCATCAGATACTTCGACATGACATACCCATCCATCCATCATCCATCTATCCTTCTACCTTTCTCTAACTATCTATCTATCATTTATCTATCCTTCTTATCTATCTATCCATCTATCCATCCATCCCTGTTTGTCTATCATCTATCCATCCATCCATCCATCCATCTTTCTACCTATCCATCTATCTATCCATCTTTCTACCTATCCATCCTTCCAATCATCCATCTATCCATCTATATATCCATCTATCCATTAATTTATCTATCCATATTTCTACCTATCCATCCATCCATCCATCCATCCATCTTTCTACCTACCCATCCTTCCAATCATCCATCTATATATCATCCATCTATCCATCTATCCATCCATCTATCCATCTATCCATCTATCCATCTATATATCCATCTATCCATTCATTTATCTATCCATCTTTCTACCTATCCATCCATCCATCCATCCATCTATCATCTATCCATCTATATATCCATCCATCTATCCATCTATCTACCATCTATCCATTCATCTATCTATCCATCTTTCTACCTATCCATCTATCCATCCATCCAATCATCCATTTATCCATCTATCCATCTATCTGTCTTTCTACCCATCCATCCCTCCATCCCTCCGTCTGTCTGTCTATCAATCATCTATCATCTATCCATCCATCTATCCATCTATCCATTCATCCACCTACCTACCTACCTACCTGTCCTTCTGTCTGTCCTTCTGTCTATCTAACTATCTATGAATCAAAAACCTGGATACATAGTTATGTTATGCTCTCATTAACATTAACAAAATATCCACATATTGTTTTTAACTTTTAAAATGAATAAACTAACACCAGATTAACTGATGTTCCCTGGAGTGCACAAAAGACATGATTCATGAGAATGAATAAAAACTGATGTATCTGTTTTTTTAAATGAACCCTTATAAATACAAACACATAATGAGGAGAATTCAACATGTGGTCATAACCTTATGGAAAAACATTCAACATGTATAGTCAAACAATCATCAGTGAGCACATTTGTTACACAAAGAAGAAAAGAGCTGAGTGTCATACCTTCATCAGTGGATCCTTTCACAGAGCAGAGAGAGACGGGGAGATCCTCGCTCCAACACGAGCCTTTGCAAACAAGCCAAAGTATGTGTGGCAGAGAGTTTTTACTGGACCAACACAAAACCCTCCTGTATGTGTCCTCTTCTTTTTCTTCTTCCTTTTTTATAAACTTACAGTCTGTCTCTTTTCTAGTTTCTCTCCACTGAGAGACAATCACAATCACAGGAAATTATCTTTCAGAGCTGAAATCATGACATATTTTACTGGCCGTTGTTCAGAAGTTTAAATTCAAGTCTGATTTGTTTCATGAAAGAAATGTTGAACACTTTAACACCCTAACTTTATCATTTATAAGCACTGTGTAAACATATATAATAAGTTAGTTATGACACATTACATCATGATGTGTATAATGGAGATGAAAGGACAATTTAATTGTCTAAAATGTGCAGTATTTTTAACATTTCCTGTAAAACACATATACAAACATTTAAATTAGAAGGTATACATATGTATGACCCCAGAAGTATCCTGCATGTATACTTAAATTGCAGGTTGCAAAATGTGAGGCACACTGTACTGCCTTTTTAATTGAATGCCTTTTTATTGTTGCCAGGCAACCATCCCAACACCTTCTTACCCTAACCTTCCTGTGTAATCAATCTACCGTTTTTTGTTTGATTTTGTTTTTTCACAGTAACTAGTATCTAGTTCCTAAAATGTTGAGGCAGAGGGTGCTGTCTGTAGCTCTGGTTGAGGGTGAGAGGCTGTCAGCAGATAAACAGAGATCTGTGTGGGTACATGAGACCCTAAAAAAGAGGGTGGATCATGGGGAGTACCACCAGTTGGTCCAGGAGCTTCTCCTCCATGATGGATGTTTCCAGGCATATTTTAGGATGACCAGGGGCAGTTTGACAACCTGCTGTCTAGCGTCGGGCTGTACAGCTCTGGGTATCCAGCAACCGCTACCACCAGTTTCTCCTCCAATGTTTAACAACTGTAAACTTGTTGTCGTGACCACCACAGAAGGCCCGCCTCTCAAATCATCCGATTGGACAATGGGAAAAATGATGACGAAAAAAGGGTTGATGTGTGGCACTTTTTCGCTCTTCGCTCTCGGCCTTCGATGTCTGCATCACGGAGGTTTTTTACCTGGAGCCAAATTATCCAAAACAAATGGACAATGATTTAAACTGGTAAAATCACTGAATAATGGACGACTACCTGCTCTACATAGATATAAACGGCTCAGTCTAAGGTATTTTCAGATGATTACACACTACAGAAAACATATTTATATTCCAATTCTGCCAATACACCCCTCTAAATTCTATACACTGGACCTTTAAATAAAGTTTTTCCCAATTCATTCTTTCTAAATCAATATTAGTATCTGAGCCCTTTATTTAAGAACTTGAGGCTGCCTTACTGGAGCACATGTTTTGGCATCCCTCCTGCCTTTCCTGATGCTGTTTTGATAAAACACAATAAAAAGCTTAAATAAGCACGCCTTGGGGAAAGACTGAGCAGAACACAGATTAAACAAAAATGGAGAACAGTGGCAGCAGAGCCAGGATTCATCTCCAGCTGTTGTTGGTTCCAGGAAGGGCCCCAGATCCCCTGCCATGTGTAATATGCTCTAACAAGAGGCGGAGGACACTGCCAAGGTACACTGCACCACCACCACCACCACCACCTGGCTCTGCAGTCTGGGGTCAAAGAGATCACTGGGACCAGAGCTCAGACACAGAGAGAACAACTGGAACATGAAATAAAATCTCAAAAGCAATCTGATACCATTGTAAAATTTGTTTTTTTTTTAGTTACTATCATGTGACTGGCACCTTTTGGAAACCCACTGCAATTCACGCCGCTGCCCGTAAATTATAGTATTTTCTTTACCCACCCGTGCCCACCCAAACTTCTGCAATGTGTGTGAGATAATTAGAAATGTCATCTAGTGTGAGAAATCTCAATCTACGAAAAGCTCTGTGTGCACAGAATGAACTCTTTGACTTTTCTTGCTGACAGTTTGGACAAGGAACGTAAACTGTGTTGGTTCAACATGGTTTCAAACCTCAAATATAAAAGAGAAGAACATGGTTTCAAACCTCAAATATAAAAGAAAAGACTTTCCCAGACGTCACAATCATGAACACCAGATTATAAACTGATAATACACTGTAAGGGTTTGAATTACACAGCATTACTTTGGCTAACTAACATCAACGTGGTGAAGCTTTGTCTTCCAGCCTCACACAGACACCCTTTGTTGAAAAGTATTACCTCCCTAAATTCTAACACTTCTGTATTACGTTTGAACTTTGGTGCATGCCGGTTGGTGGCTAGATAGCGAGACAACGAGCTAAGCTAACAAGCCAGAAAAGCAAAGATACATGCTAATTAGCGCTAACATATGAATAAAATGATAATAGAATTTCATTCACCAAAAAACTGGAGTACTGGTGTCTTGTCAGTTGATAAAATGATCTGCACAGCAAGCTTCATTATTTATCCAATATTTGTACAAAAAAAATCTCTGACAGGCTGACAAGCAACACCTTGAAACACAGTCAGGAGGTCAAGTTGAGAGGCCTGTGGTGAGGCTGAGCAGACAGCCTGCCAGTCAAAGTGGCCATGCCCTTAATTATGCAGAACTTTAAGCCTTAATAACATTTGGGGATCATCATAAAAAAAATTTGCAACCAGCCTCAAGTGGCCAATTGATGAACTGCTGTTTTTGGCACTACTGCAGTGGCTCCACTCGTCAGCCCTGGAGGTTGCCGCTTGTTTCAAACGCAGACATGAATGTGAATGTAACAAGAGACCACTTAACTGTTAACTCACATTCTTCACTGTCATCTTGTCACATTGCTGTTCGCCACACCACATCGTAAAGTTGGTTCAGGAACTAAAAAAAAAAAAAAGACATGATGAATTAAGTAAAAAGAATTTATGTCTCTAGAAACTGGACATATTGTGTAGCAACAATATTCTAAGAACATGAGTAAAATCTGTGTTAGTGAATGATATGTCTGTTACACAATGTTAATAACAGTTTGCTCTGATCGGGAAAAAAGTAGTTTAAGAAGCGTGATGTGACTGTGCAGAACATGTGCCAAATTTAGCAGTGCCCTGAAATCAAGTATGAGCTCAACTACTCTCTGTGTTTAATTTCATAACCTTTAGTTACAATTTAATTCAAAAATACTGACGCCAATGTGGCATTCTATTATTTTGAAGCCATTTCTGGTGATTCAAGATGAGATATGTGAGAAAATTCGCCCTGATCGGCCTTGAATCATGTCTTTGGGTATGTGTTATGATACTACTACCATCACACTAGTTTAAAAAATGAGTAAAGTACTTTAAACTGGCCAAGCCTGGGCCTATAATAACTGGCAAAATGCAAAACCAAACACGCAGGCTCGGAGTATCATTACTAAACCATTACATGACTTATTAGTGTGAGATTTATTTATTATTCTCACCTGTTATGAAATAGAAGCAAACATAAGTGTGATCTGACTTTGTTGTACAAAACATCCTCAAGTCTTTGGATTTTTCTCCTTATCTTGGTCCTATACTTAAAGACTTGCTGAAAGGTTGTTAAACTGTTGCACAGAGGACCTTAGCAACCAAAGTAAGGAAAGACAGGTAGCAACATAAGCTACAGACACACTACATAGAACAAAAATACAAAATAAAAAATATACAGCTCTAAAACAAGCAATATAAAACACAAACCGAGATTACTACAAAGAAAAGCCAAAAAGTATGTTAATATATGCTATAAATAAACCACAAAAATGCAATTAGGATTAGGAATCAGGCGCCTTCCTGACACAAATAGCTGTCAGGCTGTCAGGTGAGTGCGAGGCAACAAGAGACAGGACCCAAACTGGGCAGACAGGATCAGTTCAGGGATTTATTGTTAGGATGAAGGTGTGTGAGCTTACAGGCAGCAGGTACAGGGTCCAGATTCCAGGGTTCAGGAGGCTGGACAGGAAGGCACAAAGCAATGAGTGAAAATGGGGCAGTTGTTTACAGCAGGGCTGACGAGGGAAAGTGGAAACAGGTGAGCAGGTGGGTGGGGAAGTCATGTGATCGGGACAGGTGGGAGAGTCTGAGGGCATCTGGTGGATGGATGGAGAATGGCAATGCAGGGACCTGAGGAGGAGGCTGGAGAGAGGAAGAGAGAAGCAGACTTTGTGACAATTTGGTCATAAACTATAATGTTGGATTAATTAAAATTTTGACCTGATGATGGTGCTACACCATTTATTATAATTCATCCTGAGGGGAACAATGATGTATTCACATTTCATGGTCATCCATCAAATAGTTGTCGAGACATTTCACTCAAAATAGTGCTCAGCAAAGCCATTAGCATTCATCCTCTGCTTACCGTAAAGGTTTTCTAGCCTGAAGGGCAGCGTACATGGCACTGCGTCATGTTTTATCCAATGGAAGGGCACTTTATCTTTTATCTGCCATAGTGGCTTCCAAGAGGGCACTGCTGCATTTGTTTTGCATCACAGTGTTTGAAATATTTAGTATTTGTTGTTTGGAGCCAATAAATGACACCACACACACATTCATCACACACACACCTGTACATGTCTCAGAGGAGGAAAACAGTCCAAACTGGACAAAATCTCTCAGCAACACGTGTTTGGTTCTTATTTTATGATGAAGAGTAAAAACATTTTACAGCTTTCCTAACATGAAAAGTGACGCACATCCACGGGCAGATTTTGAGACAGTGGTCCCCTGGGCACAGATATGCAAAGGACCCCGCCACCTCTTCTACATAGGAGCAAGACACACAGACTTTGTGCTTGTTTTATGTCTCTTTGAAGTAATTTTGTGTCTTGTGGTTGTTTTATGCTTTTTTGTAGTAGTTTTGGTCTCTGGGGTAATTTTGTGTCTTATTTATGTAAACAAATGTCTCTGTAAGGTAATTATTTTTGTCTCTTTTGGTCCTTTTTGGTTGCTTCGTATCACTTTGTAATCATTTTGTGCCTCCTTGTGTTCGGGTTGTGTCTCTTTGTGCCTGTTTTTGTAGTTATTTTGTGTCTCTTTGCGGTGCCTTTGCATCTCTTTGTTGTCACTTTGAATCTCTTTCTGGTCGGTATATGTTAATTTGACATTTGACATTTGACATTGAAGGTTTAGGGCCCCCTGACACTTGCTTGTTAGGCCCGTTCAGTGACCTATCCGTGCTCATAGCTCAGCTGAAATGTCTCAGACCTGCAGCGGAGTATTAGCCTGTCAGTGGCTGCTGATGGAGCTCCCACTGATCACATGAAACTTATTCAAAGATCTGATAGTGAGGAGAAAGTAGGGAGTGCTGCACTGGGTTGCAGCAGTATGTAGTGTTCTTCTTACTATATAATGAGGAAAACTCTGTCTGTGTGTCTGTTCCACGTTTTTCTCCTCACTGACTTGGTCAATCCATGTGAAATTTGGCACAGTGGTAGAGGGTCATGGGAGGATGCCAATGAAGCAATATTACATCAATTGGCCAAAGGGGGGCGCTATAGCAACCGATTGAAATTGCAAACTTTGAATGGGCATATCTCATGCCCCGTATGTCGTAGAGACATGAAACTTTGCACAGAGATGCCTCTCCTCATGAGGAACACATTTGCCTCAAGAACCCATAACTTCCGCTTATATAGATTTTCCGCCATTTTGAATTTTTTGAAAAACACTTCAAATGGATCTCTTCCTAGGAAGTTTGAGCGATCTGCATGAAACTGGGTGAACATAATCTAGGGACCAATATCTAAAGTTCCCTCTTGGCAAAAGTTGGAAAACTTACTAAAACTGAGCTTCTATAAGGCAATGAATATTGCGGAGGGCGTGGCTCATCACATAAAGGTGTATAACATCTCAAGGGTTTCACCCATCACCACGCAACTTTGTAGGCATATGACCACACATAATCTGAGGGGACCCCTCCATTATTGACCCCATCAAACAAAATGGGGGCGCTAGAGAGCTCATTTCTTATCTAGGCCTAACCGCCATATAGATTTTTACTAAACTTGGTAGATATGTAGAACAGGACGCCTCAAGGTGACTGGAGAAATGTAACTCTAATTGGCAACTGGGTGGCGCTATAACAACAGAAAAATGCTTAAAAATGGCTCAAATGTGACCGATCGCTATGGCTCCCCCTGTGGACCAATGTTGGGTTTTTTTCTAATTTCTGGTATGACTAAAGGCCCATTTCCACTGAAGAAGTTCCTGGTACTGTTTGGGGGGCAGGAACTACTACAGGAACGTCCTCTCGCTTGGCCCTCTCAACTGCCGTGTCTCCACTGAGAGTGCGGAGTAGGAGGAAGGTTCCTGTAAAGTTACCGGGCTCTGGATGTGATGTAATCGTTGCGCGACCATGTTAGCTGTTAGCCGATAGCGGTGTCTGTAATAACTCACTAAACTCACAAAGTGGTCCGTGAAAAACATATTTTTTCCAGCGGATGTGTTAGTTACAACATGACTGAGCTAACTGGAGTAGTTTCATGTCGTATCCGACAACAGGAGGCTTTTAACAGATGGCGTCCTGATGTTAGCTTTGCTGCTGCTGTTAGCTGTCCCTGTCAGCTGATGCTTGCTTGTGATTTCCCAAAACTGAATAAATACCACACATAGCAACACAAAACTGCTTTGCTAGCTCAATCATGTTGTAACTAAGATATCCGCTGGAAAAAATATGTTTTTCACGGACCATTTATTGAGTTTGTTTACATGGCGGCAGAAGCTATATGAACGAGCTAACCCTCGTCTACTGAGTTTTAAAAATGCCGGCTATTTTGTTGCTTTCTGTTGACGTCACATTCCGCCTTGAGTATATCCAATCAGCACCAAGTAATCCCCAAGCCCCAGCCAGGAGTTTTTCGGGGCCGTTCTGAGTACCTACTCCGAGGCAGAGACTTGTTTAGCCCCTGTAAAAGTTCCGGAACTCTGTCCTTTGGGGGTGGTTCCTGCGGTGGAGACACGCACCAACGGCCCCCAGCCCTGTAAATTTACCCCGAAGTTCCTGCGGTGGAAATGGGCCTTAAGTCATGGTATGGTATGCTGTACATAATCACAGAAAGAAATGGGCCTTAAGTCATGGTATGGTATGCTGTACATAATCACAGAAACTCAGTCAGTGTGTCATTCTGTCAGTCAGTCATTCTGTCTGTCCCACGTTTTTCTACTCACTGACGTGGAAACTGCACATAGGCATTAAGGATTGGCATAGGTAGAAGGTGTCAAAGCTACCAATGGGTATGGACTAGTTAGTTATAAAAAATGTTATAAAGTTATAAAATGCATCCGACGCTCTCCGACTGTATTTAAGAATGCTTTATTAATAGAGGGTCTCCATCAAGAAGAAAGTTAAACAATTCTACACCCTGATGAAGACTTGAAATGCATTGCTTTACAGGACTTTTAACCACCACATGCCTCGGATGCATTTTCGGACTTCCTGCCTGCACCATGGACCTCTACACTGAGTTGTTATTATTTATTCTTTGGACAAAACACTGATAAATTCTTCAATAAGGAAATAAGTGGAATCCACCTGAATGAACAAAGTATGGCTCTGAGGGTTTTCTGTGTCACCTGATGGCTCAGGTGAGCTCTGTGAAGTCGACCCTTCAAAGGTTTGCAGCATACCTCCACACAGGCTCAGCAGAGCGCCGTCAGACTTTGTCACTTTGTGTCTAAACTGCACAGAGCTCCATCAAAGAGGCTGTGAGGGCCTTTGGCGTGCAAAAGGTCAACAACACCTAAGAGTCACTTAAAACTCAAGGCTGAGTCTTGTTTAAAGTCTTTGAACTTGACCGGTTTGCTTTTCCACTCACCTGGAGGACTCTACTTCACTGTCTGCAACAGAGCGTTAACATGAGGTGCTTCTTTATTCTGTCTTTACTTATATTACTGTATCATTTTTATTATTAAAAGAATGAAGAGATTAATCAAACATCTTTAGAGTCATAAGTGACTTGTAGGATCAGACGTTTACATTCAGCAGTGGCTGCATGAACATCACTTCTGTCACATAGTTAATATTTCTTTTATCCCACATCAATAAGGGGAGAAATGTTAAGCAGCATAATAAAATAGATCCATCACTGGTGACTGTGCAGACAGAATGACGGATGGTATAGCAAGTGCAGTTTGTCTGACTAAGGAGTGACTGCCCTTTTCATTAAACATTTTGGAAAACTCCGTCTGGATGATATGAAAATCTGAAGGAAGGGAGAAGGTCGGGCGGTGCAGCCAGAAAGTAAATTTACTCAGTGATTTAGCTGCTTCCCACTGACATAGAGAGGAAATGGAAATGTGTTTGTACATAATTTACCAGGTTAAAAAGGCCTGAGATTTCACTCTGGCATTAGACACACACAGTCAGAAAGGTAATGGACAATCATTTAATTTCTTTCCCAGTTTCCAGGTTGTAACAGTGAATGTTTTCGCAGGATTTTGAGCAGAGAAACTCCTGCCGGTTTGAAATGGGTCATATCTGGGTATGATGCTTCTCCAGCTGGACGAGACCCAACAGTTTTCCCAGAGACCGTCCCTCACCCCCTGCAGCATGACATCATCCGTCTGGTTTCGAGACGTTGCAGGGTGCTCGCATACAAAGCTCGCTGCGACCTTGTGTTGTCTGAAAGGCGAGGAGAAGAACCCAGTACCCTCCTGTACTTACCCAAGAGGGGAATGTAAAACAAACCTTGGACCGACTGTATTTAAGGTCCCTGAGCTGCAGCTTTTCATGTGTCAGTCGGGCCTTTCAGCCGTCTGAGTAACAGCTCAGCAGCTGGCGTCTCTCACAGGGTTAGAGCACCACAAGCCTCCATTTCCACAGCAGCATTTACACCTGAATTACGGCCCTTTGAATTAGGAGCCAGTGTTTCTGAGAGCGCTTTGTGTGAACAATCTATAAAAACTGTGTCAGCTGGGGGTGAAACTAAACGCTTTTGTCTCAGAAGGAGATTAATGCTTTAATCAATGATGAACTCACAGAGAATTATCACCAGGCTTTGCCATGGCTGGATCACTGAGCTGGCCGACCAGGCACAGGCCCAGGGGCCCAAAGTGTAAGGGCCCCTCTGGACTTCATCTGCAAAATTTCCCTTAAATTAAAGCCCAGTTCAGACCAGTCATTTGCAATGAGGTGAAACCGTTGCAGAGAAAAGTTGACTCGACTCAAGCCCGTTGATGGTGTCACCTGCAAGTCCACTGGTCAAATCGCCAGCGGCTGGTTGTAGAACATGAAGTTGGTCACCTGTTTCTACATCCAATTGGCCTGAAGTGTCTCTCTCCCCACTGTCCTCATGCTGTGCCTGTGTTAGACGGTGGGTCGCTGCTGCTGCTCACTGTATGTGCTCATTTTGCCACACACGCACTCTCATCGACTGATTAATTGGTGCTGGTATATTTATATTATTATGACGTACTGATTGTGAAAATAGTCCATCTGGTGCTCTTTTTTTTTTTTTTTCCCCGCCATTTCATCACGAATGAAGCTCTAGCAAAAGTTCAGTCAGGAAACCAATACTTTTTATGCTCAGGCCATCAGTTGCTTTCTCACTCCTTTCTCTTATGCTCACTCACTATCTCTAGGTGTCGTTGTCTGGGTCTGTCAATTGTGTCATCAGTTGATTTACAATCAACCTCAGCGACACACCTTCTCCGGTAGTTCTTTCTTGCTGCGCACCCTCCACCTCCCCATCACCACCTTGTCTTAACGGGTTCATCAGCCTCATCAGCCTCATCAGCCTCAGAGTCAGCAGCCACCACCACCAGTGTCTGGACTCCATGGAGGGATTTATCCTGCTGCTGCTCAGAAGTCCCTCAATCACAAATATCTCCCTCTCTCAAATGCCAAAGTCTTCTGTTCAATCTTTATCAGCACAAATCATCAGTTAACACTCATATTCTGTATTACATATTATCTTCACTTCACTCTTCTGTCGCTTTTGATTGAACTACAAATGCAGCTGTAGCCAGTATCTCACTATCACTCATTATCACTATCATAAGCCGCCCATGGACTCCTCTCAGCTATAAAGGGTGTTTTGGAGTCTTTTAGCTTGTTGTTTTGGATTTCCAGCAACTTAATTGTTTTGATTCACTCTCACCGTTCGTGCTGATGCTCTCCAGCAGCAGCAGGCAGCCGTTTTCAGCAGTACGCTACCTGCTTAGCACCAAACAGCAGACAGACACAGTTAGACACTGGCTGGTGAGCACAGCGGAGCATTTAGCAGCTAAAGAGGCAGAGAATTCCCCCAGGAGTTGGTGGACAGTGCATATTCATCAAGTGAAACACGACTTCAAATGAATGCTGATGCAGCTCTATGTCTGCTGGAGCTGCACACAGGCAACAAGTTCACCACAGAAACTTTATAGGGTCAGAGTTCTGTTTGAATGTTGAGTTTAAAGGTTGTTAAAGACAGTTAATTAATGCAGGTTTAAAATATAGATTCCTGTGTTTCCATGAAATCTGTCAAAAACAATTTATTTATTTGTGTGTCTTCATTATTTTCCTTGAAGTAATTTTTTCATATAAATGCTGCAACAGAAATGATCAAATGAATCAAAAACTGAACATATTAAAACAAGCACTTTCCTCTGCAGCGTCAGAAACGACGTGGTCACTGGGCAGCTTCTCCTCCTGACTGCTGGAATAATGTCAGAGCTCAGCCAGGGGAGTTTGTTTTAATAATTCACAGTAACATTTTCCACCCTGCACAGCAAAGCCTCAGCCTTTTGATCAACCAGCCAAGATGTCTGCAGGAGAGTTTCACCTCCTCTCTCATGTTTGCTTGACATTTCTCTCTCAAAGAGGGCCCGCTCAGTGTTTGCATTTAGCATGTTCACACTGGGGATATCTGCAGTCTGGCAGCGATGGAGGCAAATTGTGAATGTTCTATATTTTAGTATGCGTTGAATGTTTTGTGCTGTATAAAGACTCATTTCAATCTTACCACAGAAATCCTTTTAAATCGCTTCCTCTGGTGGTGAGATGTCTGAAACATAATACGCAGCCATTTAATTTAGATACATTCTTTGCATCCAGCCAGAGTTTGTAGTCTGGCATCGGTGCTCGAAGAACAATCAGCCAAACACCAGGCGTGCCTGGAAAATGTCATTTCTAGGAGAGGTTTGTTTGCCAAGTGAGAGTGCATCGAGGACAATCTTTGTCCTGCATTCAGATGCTCTGAGGGGAAACATACATCTCCCTCCAGAACAATCGTAATGACTCAGCAAGTCTGCCATCGTCATCAGCATTACTCGATGAATCTGAATTTTACACACAGCCAATAAGCACTTATGCATCTTATTTAGTTTTTATGTTTTAGTTAAGTCTTTGTTAAAGCAGCTTTTTTTAGAGTCATGTGCACATTAACTTGTATAGCAGTAGCACACATGCACCCACAATTTACACACACAACAATTCCACATTAAAGAACAATACCAAGTGGCATTCAGTTGACTGAGTATGATGCTTTGAATATATTCAGCTGCAGGTCTGCACCATCTCTCACTTCTTTAAAATGAAGGTTTATTAAACCAAATATTTAATATAGTTATGCAAATACTTTTTATTTTATTTTATCTGCACTGCAGCTTTATTAAACTTTCTTATCTTTGCACCTCTTGTCCGCACTTTAGATATTTTATTATTATTCTTTTTTATTATTTATCTTTTTCGTCTTCTCTCTTTTATTTTTAATATGTGTCCTTTATTATGTTTTATGATTTATTGCTCTGTAAAGCACTTTGAATTGCCCTGCTGTATGAAAGGTGCTAAACAGATAAAGCTGCCTTGCCTTTACTGTTGCAGCTACACTATCTATAAAAAAACCTAACTATAAAAATACACAACTTGTTAGTTGAATTATATTTTGTATTAATATATAAACTGAATCTGGAAAGAAGCTAAAGCGTAATGATAAATGTAGAGGGGTGTAAAAAAAAAACTCCAAAATGTCCTGAAGTAGAAGTACAAATTTGATTACAGAAAATAAATGTCACACTCTCTGGCTCCCTACAACATTTTTGGCCCCCAGGCCTTCCTCCAGATAAAGTTGAAGAGGACCTGAGGGTCGAAACGTCATCATCAAAATAAGAGAAATGCATATTGAGTCAGAGTGTTTTAGACTTTATTTCTATAATCAAGTCTACTGCCAGTGATCAGCACCTGCGCTACTTTTAAAAGATACGATGCGATACAATGCGATACAATACGATACAATACGATATGATACGATACGATACGATACGATACGATACAATAAGGTACGATAATATAACATAACACTAGAAAAGCACTCAGAGAGTGCAGACCTCTGCCAAGTAGGTGATATTCCCTCCCCCTCTGCATCAGATTTTGCAGCCTGCATCACAATTAGGTTATTTGCATCACTATCATTATTAGGTTATATATGCCTTCACCATGGAGACACTGTGGTGTATTTATTTTCGTTTTTATTTCGTACCAACACAGAATATAATGGGTTTTTTTGTATTTTTCACTTTCTTTTTTTCCAACACAGAACATTCATTTCAACTTTAGAATTATAACAATATTTAGCAAGTAGAACAAGACGTGCTTTCTGGCCACTAGATGGCGCTATTTTCATCCTCTTAATTGCTTAATTGCAACATAATCCTTTCTTCGTCCCACTGACTGCAGGGAAATTCGCAGCATTACAGCAGCAAGGGAACAGTGCAAACAGGCAGCATTAGTAGAAAAAAATAAAGTACAAAGCAAAATAGAGGTTTGTAAAAAAGGTAATCTGTACAAAACAAAGAACAGAATAATAAGCAAACAGTATAAAAACACAAAGCAATGTAATAAGGAAGCATCAAATAGAAGCAGAATATAATAAAGCGACAGACTGAATGGCTGATTTTACATTTACATTGACATTTTTATATTTTAAAGTAGACGTATAAATCAGTATGAAGTGGAAATACTCAAGTAAGTACCTCAAAACTGTTACAACACCACAGTGATTATTTAGATGTGATCAGAGAGCAGAGGTGGTTGGTTCAGTAGAGCTTTATAGATACATATTGTACAGTGCACCTCCCTTGGGCTGGTTAAAGAAGACCATCTCACCTTTTCATGTAGAACAGTGCACCAAGAGTCGTGCACACATGAAATACCATTATCAAGCAAATGCAGCACATAATTACAGACTGAGCGACTGAGCAGCAGGACAGAGACATGAATTTGGATTTAAAAGTCTGGTGTTGAGCGTTGAGTCCGGCATCCAGCAGCCAGACTTCAATCTGTTTACATTGTGTCTGTGACTGTGGCTGCATTGCATTGTGATGGCCTCTTGTATCGAGGTCAACATGCTCCATAAAACCTGACACCTTGACCCCCTGAGTTATATCCACATGCCACACTACAAGGCTCCGTCTGAGCAAACATGACCTGGAGCGAGGGAGGAGTGTGTGACTGTGTGTGTCTGTCTGTGAAGTGTCTCACACTTTAGGATATTTCAAACAATGATTCAGAAAAGGTGCTGTATTCTACGTTATCTCAGTGGTCCTGCTTTAATTCTAGTCTGTCACTGTAGCTGTGACACAGCAGCCAGTACATCATGTGTGAACTGAACGTGATTTGACATCTTGAAATAATCATTTTTAATTGGGGCTGATTGTTGACTGAGACTTTCCCTGACTTTGTCCCAACATCTTGCAGCTGCTTAAAACAAAAATCAAATCACTGCCAAATTAACAACAAAAAGGACACAGGACAAAGTACAGAACATTTAGATACTGTGAGCAAGAATACTTCAGATAAAGGGAGTTAAAGAAAATGTAGGTAATGCTAGTAAATCTATCATGGACAGGGCTAACTTAAAAAATGTGCCTATTATATTCTCTTAAGAAACAAATGGATCGAAGTGAAATGTTATTTAATAGCTAAATTATGCACAGCTTAGTTCTAATCTACTACTGAGCTCATTTTAACTATTTTATATACTGTGGGTAGTTTAATCTGAAAATGAAAATGAAAATACTCAAGTAAAGTCATCAGCGCCATCATCGTCAGGCTTGAAGAATTTGCCTAAATCACTCAGATCAGTTACTTTTCTTTTTTTTTTTTACATGACTTAAAGACTTCTTAGCTTGTTTACTTTAAATGTATTTGTTCATGTGTTTGATTGTATTTACCTTCATTTTCAATGTATATAGATATACTGTATACAGACTCAGACGAGCGCGTTCATTTATTTTATTTCACCTTTGCTTTATGCAGATGACACTTGTTTGTGTACGGTTTGTTAACATTAGCATGTTTAATTGTTTCGTATTGTTTGTAGTGTTCAATTTATTTATTCAATTTATTATTATCATCATTGTATCATCAATGGTTTTTAATTGAAAGCACAAATTTGTACTCAAGTATAGCATTTGAGTATTCAGTTACATTCAATCCCTGGTTTTATTCGCCTTATCATGATTGGACATATTTTGATTTTCATTGTGAGAGTTTTTGTATCAGTCAAAATAGAATTACTTTATTTATAATTTATTATTAACTTTATTAATCGCACCAGGGGCAATTTGTCTGAACAGCTTGCCTTGCATGTGTACTATAACATGCAGACACATAAATAGATGAGTAATAAATAAAAATAGAAGATAAAAAAAAATATACCAAGGAGTTAAGTGCAATAAAGGAATCTAGAAATAATACTAATATTTTTTTTTTTTAAAAGTGGAAGGTAACTATGTAGTTAGTTAGTTAGTTAGTTAGTTAGTTATTTTATTGACACAAGTAAATAAAATATTTGGGTCCAAACAATAAACAAAAATTTTTGTTTTTTACATTTGTACATTTCCTTTACTTAGTTACTGATTTTGAGTACATATTTCAGGTACTTGTGTACTTCAGTATTTCCATGTTATACATTATGTTCCCACTACACTCTGGAGGCAAATGTACCTCTTTTTCTGTTGTATGTTTCTATTCAAGCTGTCGTTACTTTGCAGGTGTAGATTATCGATACTAAATATAAATTAACAAATAGATTATAGTGCATTATTATAAGTTAAGATACCCGTAATGTAATCAAAATTAGCTCCACCTTCACCACCAACAACATTAATGCATCAGTAATTATATTTCAGTAATATACATCTGTATAAAGAGTACTTTTACTTTTGGGAATGGTATATGTTAATGACAGTACTTTTGTGCTTTTGCGTAAGTAGCCAAACATTTTGAATGCAGGATTTTTATTTGTAGCAGAAAATGTTTACACTGTGGTATTACTGCTTTTACTTGAATAAATATATGCCTCTTGACACTTAAGATGCACTTCAGCCTTCAGGCCTTAAAGAGGATTTTGATATGAGTGCTATGCTGTAGTCGATGCTACAGCATAGCACTGTAGATGCTGTAGATGTTTTCTGTTCATTTCCTATAGAGTTTGGGGTCTATGATGGTTCATGATGGCTCTAACCTAATACCCTTTCATAACCCTTTGCTCTAATTTTGTTTTGAGATGTGTGTTTAATAGATTTGGGGATCTTTGAGTAATGATGGCTTTAGCCTGATTCCCTTCAAAGCCCCATTTACTATGTGATGAAAATGTAATTTGAAACTGTTTATGGTGTTGAGTGATTTTTATGTTTTCTTTTTCCCCCCCTTTTTTTTTGAAAAATCATTGTACAAAGCAGCCACGTTAAGGACATGTATAACACGTACAAGAACAAGGTACAAAAACATTTAACAGAATGACAAGAGGTTACCTATATCGGAGCAAATTAAAAGCAGCACATTGTAGATGTGTAAAGAGTTGGACGAATGTTCAGTGGAAGCCATATAGCTTTTCAGTTCTCCTTTTAAGGACAAAAAGATAGGCTTCTTTTTAGCAAATTTACATTTATGGATATAAAACTTAGCTAAAAATAGAAGCAGATTAATAACAAAATCGTTTTCAGAGACACTGGAGTCTTTGCGGAACCCAAAATAAAAAACTTTTAAATTCAAAATAAAGTCCTTGGATACTTTTCTTCTGACAAAATTCGAAAAGCCCAACCAAAATACTTTGGAGTAAATGCATTCCCAGAATAAAAGTTGTACAGTTTCAGCAACATCATGACAGAAAGTGCAATCAGATGAAATATTGGGGTTATATTTTGACAAAATATAATTGGAAGGGTAACAATTATGTGCAATCTTAAAGGTGACCTCAGTTACTTTGTTAGTGATCATGAGTCTCTTCCAAAATCTTTTCCAATCAATGTTCTCAAATTTGTTGTTCCATAGGCAAGAAGGAGTAGAGATACAGGGCTTAAGGAGAATGGATCTAATTTTCTTGTTGGTGCAGTCTGTACTAACTAGAAGACAGTTATCTACAAAGAGAGTAGATGAGTCTAAAGAGGACTGATTTTTAAGTTGCTTTGTAAAGCATAATAAACATTTAATCACAAAACAACAGTTCAGTGTTTGGTATCAGGTAGTGCACGATCCTGTACAGCAGGTGGCGGTACTTGAGTGAGCGGTTTGCAGTCTGCCGTTAAAAACCAAGAGAAGAAGAACACCAGGCCGAGAAGCCTCATTGATTGAGTTGTAGTGACGTCAGAGGGACTCCTGCTGCCTCTCGCTCTGTCAGTTGCGTCAACATGGCGGCGCTGGATGTCATTGTGGACAACTTGGTGACTCTCTGGAGGATTCCGGCCGTCCGGCAAAACTTCCACTGGATATTTTTACTCATTTCGGTGGCGGGCTCGACCCTGAAGGAGCTCGAGCTCGTCCCGCAGACATATTTCAGCAGCAACAGAAACGCCCTGAATGTGTGAGTAGAGCCTGTGTGTTGTTTTGCTAGCTAACAAGCTAACAAGGATTGTATAGAGCTCACCTGTCGCTGACTGTATGGTGACCTGCTGGTGACAGACAGGTGGAAGTACCGACACGAGCTGCTCTGATTTGTGTTGTGATTAAATCAGTAACACTGACGTAATGTGGGTCAAAGGTTAAGTGCTGTTTCATAGCTCATTACTGTGCTCGTAAATTCACCTTTTATTATACAGAATGCTCACTGAACACTTCAAAACAGTGATTTCCTGAGTATCTGTGAATAAACCGAGGGCAAGTCTTAATCTATATCAGCTAGGAAAATAAAGAAAGAAGTAATAGTTTGGTCCCTTCATCTCCTGATGCTGAAGGAGATTCTGCAACAGCATAACACTTTTAATCCCGAGAGGAATGATTGTGCAACAGTTGCTGTACAAAGTGGGAAGAGTTCAAACATAGAGAGCAAATGGTCAGAGATCATTTTGTCACACTTACACTAAAATCTGGAACGAGATCCCAGATTACATCAGAGCAGTAACCTCTAGATCACATTTCAAACACATATAAACACTATCTGATAGAGGGACACACCTGCAACCACTGATGTAAATCTCATATCCCATTTTACTCACTCCACTTGTTTTGCTTCCGTTGATTGTTTCTGTTTTTACTCTGTGTTGTAATGTGTTTTTGTTGCATGACAGGAACCTGCTAAATGGAGTCAGGCCAGTTTTAACCCAAACACTTAATGTTACTTTTAATTCCTTTCCTGTATAAATTAATAAATGTAAATGAAGTAAACAAAATCAAAGCAATAACAGTTATCAATAAGGTGCAGAAACAAGCAGATCAGTAAATTCTTCCTGTTATTAGGCCTATACTTTGTGGGTTTAAAAAGAAATTATTTAAGTTTGTAATGCACTGTGGATATAAAGCATGTGGTCTGATATGAGCAGAGGCTTGTGTAGGCCAACGTTGACTCAAAACATTGATGGAAAAACGGCCATTACTGGATCCTTCGCTGACTCTTTTGCCACTTGTGCTACTGTAGATTCACCTTAGCATTTATAGCTAACTACAAAGCATTGATTACCCTATTACTGTAACTTTAAGCACTAGCTGCACAGTCTAACCTCAAATATTTACATCTCGGATGATAACCATGATAACCCAATATAATCTACTATTGATGCTTTCCTAGATAAAGACGATGTACATGATAGTGAACTGAACATCTTAAGGTTTGGAAATGGAAGTAAATAAGAAACATAGGTATTTGAATTTTAACAGCTACTGAAGACTTAATATTGAAAAGTAAACAACTAAATTCATTCTTTTAAAAACCATGAATCTTATCATTATTTGTTTTGAATTTAACGCTTTGAAATAAAAATAAGATTTTTTTTATTCTTTTTTTCAAAAGGTGAATACGATTTTTCCATCACAAACCCAAATCCAAAAATTAAAGTTGGAAAAAAATTCAAATAGCAACTTCGGGCTACCCAGGAGAGGATAGGCAATCGAGCCTGAATGTTTTTATAATCAAATTAATGATGTACTATGTGAAAAATTTTTTTTTTTTCAATTGAATTTGTAAATCTGAATTTATCAGTCGAAGTTTAGCAAAATTACAGATCAAGAAGTATCATATTTTATTTTAAAAGTGGTGAATTAAGAACCAATACAGTGAGATAAATATTTGTAAGCCACAAATTCAGTGGTGTTCAAATTTCAACATTAGGTATTTCCATGGCTGTTAAAATTTAAATACTCACTTCTCTGATTTTCTTCCATATTTGGGCTGTTTCTCAGACAAAACATCTGAAGACGTCAACAGGAATTTTCGCTATTTTCTGACATCTTATAGCCAAAATGAGTAATGATTAACCAAGAAAATATTTGGCTGATAAATGAAAGTAAACAACACTTGCAGCCTTGTAGTCTATAGTGCAGGAATATTGGTTCTCTCTCTGGGCTGGTTTCAATCTACGGTTTGTGAACGATGGTGTATTCATTAAGGAAAATGTGGATTTTAATAGATGTATTAACTTCTTAAAGTTTAAGATAGAGAAATACCTTATTATTACCTAGAAGGAAACTAGTGTGGTCACCTGTGGTCAGTGGCAAAATAAAAAGGTGTCGTCAGGACATAGATGCTTCAGATCTGATATTAGAGCGCTGATAAATGTATCTGAGTGCTCATGTGAACGCCCTGTTCCTCCTGCAGGTATTTTGTCAAAGTGTCCTGGGGGTGGACGTTGTTGCTGCTGACCCCCTTCCTCCTCCTCTCCAACTCCTCCTTCAGCAGGAGTGTGTCCTTCCTCGGCCGGCGGCTGCTGTCTCTGGCGGTGGCCACAGCCATCTGGTATGTCTGCACCGAGACCTTCTTCTACATCGAGGACGCGACCGGCTCGTGTTATGAAACCAACACCCTGGATGTTGTCAACAAGGAGTACATATCCAAGGCCAGCTGCAGGCGGGCCGGCTTCCACTGGCGCGGCTACGACATCTCAGGACACTCCTTCATCCTGGCCTACTCTGCCCTCTTCATCGTGGAGGAAACAGCACCGATGGCGTCCCTGAAAACAGCCAGTCTTTCTGCACTCCCCAGGATGGTGCTCAGCCTGCTGTACGTGGCCTTGAATCTAATAGTGATCGTCTGGGTGTGGATGTTTGCGTGCACCTCTGTTTACTTCCATGACCCGTCTCACAAGTTGTTAGGGACCATATGCGCCGTGTTGGGGTGGTATCTGACATATCGGGTTTGGTATCCAAAACCTTTGTCACCAGGACTCCCCCCTCAGCGCCACCCAAAAGAACAGAAACAGCACGCCTGAGCTGCAGCTTTCCTGTACGACATTGTTGCTAATTTCCCTCAAAACAACACTACAGTTGATGTTTTCTGTCTCCAGGTCCAAGCTGACCACGCTATTTTAAGCTATCTTAAGTTATTCCCTCCTCACAGAAAGGTCGTTTAGTACAGGATGGTGTTTGGCAGCTGCTGTTCCCAAAATGACTCGTGGTAATCTGAGACAAAAGCAAGACGCTGCCCTGCTGCCCAGCTTCAGCCTCTGTGGCTCGCACGCTACTCGTTTGTCCCTCAGTTTGTTGCCTTATAATGTTTTACTCATTGATGAGTAATCACAGTTTTTAGATGTGTGAGTGGGAACACTTGAGAACGTTTACAGCTCCAGTTGTATAGCACTGATAACATGTATTTTTGCAGACCAATATAAAGTAGCTACACTTTGTTTTTATAGGACACTGTAAAAGTCAGATCAGACACTGTTACTGTGTCAACACTATAGGTAAAGTTTGCTCGGAGGGTGTTGAGTGTAGAAATCATTTTACTGGCTCATTATACACAGACTGTAGATGTAAGCCAGGCCTGGCTACAAGTGCAAATTATTATTAAAATGCTTTAAAGGTTTAGGCTGGAATAAGACAATTATTTCCATTATTGATTTAATCTGCCTGTTATTTTAAATTGTCAAAAATGACCACCACAGTTTGTCTTCAAATGTTGATTTGTCCAAGCAATAGTCCAAAACACAAATATACTAAATTCATAATTACGAGCTCTACAGTGCACAGCACATGGTGAGTTTTGGTAAAATTATACAAACAAAAAAAAAAACAGGATCTGTGTGTTCCATTTTCATTATTTATTTGTCATCGATGGCAACTGAATAAATTAAGGCTTATGAACAAACATCATAAAAAGCACCATAAATAAATGCATATATAGAAATATAAAAAATAAAAAGTAAAAAATAAAAAAATACTATAGTGAAATATAATGGCCACAAATCACAACTAGGATTTCTCGACTTGAACTCTTTGCATGTGTTCAAAGAAGTACAGATCCGACCCGTCAGGTAGCATGATGTCAGTCAGAAGAAGCAGTGGAGTCGTCACAGGTGTGCTCGCAGTAATCGAAAAGCATTCACAATGATTGGCTGGTTATGAAGTTTCTTGACGTTTCCCTCCTGCAGCGTCATCGGCTGTTTGTCAATTAACAGAATAGGTGAATGTCTGAGGATCAAAACGTCAACATAAATAGCTAATTTTATGATTAAATCGCAACAATAAATAGTATTTTACACTTTGTGTCCTCCTGCTGGCTTCAAAACTTGGAAAAAAAATCCAGATATATATTTTTAAATCTTCTCTTTTGTGGCATTTACATCACCGCTGCTCATGCAAGAACAGTTTGAAACCAAACAACCTCCCTGTTTTCCTTTAATGCACATTCTCTCCAATCTATATGGCTATACTGCACTCTCAAAACATGAAACTGGACACAATGAACTACGGCTTCTACACCTATTCTCCTCATGAAAATCAGATTTATTATTATCAGGTGTGACGCAGCAAGGAGATGCTGCTATTAAAGGATCATTGATCGTCGTCTTTGGTTCAACTTTTCCTGCCACAGCTGCAGCGTGCTGCTAGCCACCACCTGCAGAGACGAGTTTCTGTAGCAGGAGAATACAGGGAGCATCCTAACTGAAAAAATAAATAAGTGCCGTCATTCTTCAAGGCTTGAGCTGTACAGAAACACTGTACTGAGAGTCCTTACTGCAAGAAATGTCTGTATAACCAGCCATAAAAACCAAAAGCAGCGTACAACTCCAGTCAGTACCTCACAGAATGAGTTAAAACATAAAGAGCGCACGGTTCAGGAGCAGAATTATAACATTGTTAAACCCTGGAGGTCTGACGAAGGAAAAAAAGAAAGCACAAAAGGCTCCCATTAGGGGTGAGTGAGTGTGGAGCGAGAAAAGTACACTGCATCAACAAACAACGAGACAGCTGGCAAGGCTTGCCGGGGGGGAAGGCTTTTTCTTTTTCCTCGTCATACTCCTTTTCAAAGCCTTCAGATGAGTCAGCTCTTCCTCACTTGTTCCCCTCATTTTAACCTTTGAGCTCATTAAAAATTCAAAATCAATGCGACAATGTATAATTAAAAATATCTATCTGTAAAAACAATCTTGCATCTGTCAGGAGGAGTCAGCGACAAACAGACAGCAGTAAAATCCAGTGTGTTTTTTGTCTCCTTTGCTCAGTATTGCTGAGGGACCATCTCTAACACTGTACAGTGCAGGTGCTTCAAATGTTACAATTAGCAAGAAGACATTTAGAAATCTGTGGTTAAGATGTTGGGTAGCGATCATAAATTCTGCCTCTGGCCAGTGTCCGTCCGTCACGAAACGCTTACACAATAAGAAAGTACCCATGCAATGAAATATACACCCTAAACCTAAAGCAACACTATCGTGCCATAGATGCAGAATTTACAATTTTACTACCAGGTCAGCCAAAGTGTAACTTTTCAAACACCCAGGTTTTTGTAACGTCTGAACTCCTGCTCAGCGACAAAGAGAGTGACAGTGGACCAGTGTGTGCTGTGTGATCTGTGGTGCTCTAAATAAACTGACTCTGAGTGTATCTGTGTGTGTGCGTTTTATTCTGTGTAGGGTGTACAGTTAGATAAAGGAACAGTTTGACATTTTTAGAAATGCACTTATTTATATTCTTGCAGTTTAGTGAGACGGAAGATCGATGCCACTCATGTCTGTTGAATCTGATGCATCAGCTTGTTAGCTTAGCATAGAGACTGGAAACAGCTAGCCCCACTTTGTACCTGTCATGTAATTCGAGACATGACGCTAAGCATCTGCTTTGCTTGAGAATATACAGTGCATTCACAAAGACCCCTTCACTTTTCTCACATTTTATGTTGCAGCTTTATGTTTAAAACAGTCTCCACTCAACACCCCATAACAACAAAATGAAAACAGAATTTTAGAGGCTTTTGCACATTAAAAGGAGACTAGTCCGTACCCATTGAGTACAGCATACCATACCATGACTTAGTCATACCAAAAATTAGAAAAACCAACAACATTGGTCCACAGGGGGAGCCACAGTGATCGGTCGCATTTTAGCCATTTTTAAGCATTTTTCTGTTGTTATAGCGCCACCCAGTTGCCAATTAGAGTTAAACTTCTCCAGTCACCTTGAGACGTCCTGTTCTACATATCTACC